>NC_087200.1:68230438-68232938 GCF_015104395.2 Macrobrachium nipponense
AATACCACCTTTTCTGTAAACTTTTCTCATTCAATACCTGAAGAGAGAGACAGCAGTCTCTGAAATATAGTACTTTTCTCTCTACTTTTGGGTGTTTTTATGGGCTCCTTTTATTAGATGGAATTCTGTTGTTACAGAACATTTTTACCAGCAGTCATATATATATATATATATATATATATATATATATATATATATATATATATATATATATATATATATATATATATATATACACACACATATATATATATATATATATATGTGTGTGTGTGTGTGTGTGTGTGTGTGTGTGTGTGCGTGTGTGTCTGGTAAAAATGTTCAGTTATAACAAAATTCCATCTAATAAAAGGAGCCCATAAAAACACCAAAATTAAGACAGTACCTGAAGAGAGACACATCTTCTCTGAAATATAGTACTTTCTTTCTATATTTTGGTGTTTTTATGGGCTCCTTACATATACACACATATATATATATATAATATATATATATATATATATATATATATATATATATATATATAACAATGTGTAAACATCCACTTGAAGTGATTCCCCTAAGATCAAGGTACAATTAGTTCCCATGGAATATGAATGAGACATCAGCATCCAATCAACATTAATTACGTAAAGCACGATAACAGGCGTCTCCTCTCCAGATGGAATAAACGAGAGAGAGAGATAGAGATCTATCAGGTGATAACATGGCGAGTCCGACACCTTCCGCCTTGATAATTGTGGAGCAGTTGTTGTGACGACTGACAGAGTATTGTTCAAGGTCTTGGCATAGATAAGTAACGACATAAGCCACGCTTCCATTAATGTTGATGTATTAATCAATTCGTCAGTTTTGCTTATTATGATAATATCATTTCGACTGCAAAATTTATATCCCTTTTATGATACTGAAAAGATTATTTGTTTGGTTCAACTAATATTATCTGTATTCAAAGTGAAATTACTGACATAAGTTAACTATATCTTTTTTCAATAGACACTCATATCGACCAAATAATCTCCAGCTTTGCTCAAATCTGAACCCCCCCAAGACATACATGCAACAAAAATTTTATAAATTCCCTGCAGTGTGCCCTTTACAGAAACACGCACCGATTCACTCACATGCACACACGCATACATATTAGTACATGCTGCTGTCACATTTTTGGCTGTCGTGGAAAATTCATATAGATTTTTGCTAATGTGGTTTTTTTTGTTAGCCTAGAATACTAGGAGCATGAAAAATGTGTTTGGCCTTTTTTCTGAGGTCTTCTTGATATGTTTTTAGCCTGTTAAAGAAGATCGGGTGGTATCGCCAAAAACAGAAATTTTTTGCCGCAAATTGCAAAGGATTCTAACCGTGACTGTCTACGGGGGTGTGAAGTGTGATGTACCCTATATTTGCACATATCAATGAAAAGAGTAAAGCAGCATTTCTTTATTATTTTATCACAAGTCAAATTCTGTGAAAAGAAATGATTGTAAAATACCTTTATATAATACTTTTAAATGCCATCAGAATTAGACTTTTTTGGTATTTTTTTATCAAATGACAGTATGACAGTTAACATCTGCCGCAAAAAAGAGATACTTTGATTATTTAAATAAGAGAACAGTAATATGCTATGAGACAAGTTCATGTCAAGTCTGATACTCACTCAGTGTCAAATTCGTCACTAGCTTCACCCACATCAGCCAGGATTTTACATCCATATCGATCATACTTGCATAACTCTGTGCAGGGCATTTGGGTTTTGCGGCAGGAACATCGCCCAGTACATTGACTCTTTGTGCATTTACACCAATGGAATCTGGAGCTGGAGGTATTCTGCTTAACTTATGAAAGAAATGTCCCAAAGTGTCACTGATGGACCATCCAAATTCAGTAGGTTTGAAACGGTTGATTGTGGAATTAAGGCCTGCCTCCAGATTAAGCACTGGTAATGTGCCCATCGAATGTGCTCATACAATGATCCTTGTGTTGGGGGCAGCTTCTCGATTCCTTGTTTGGTGTTGAGTCCACGAAAATTAAACCATCTGAGAGCCGCAGCTTGACTAATACCAGCGTTCTTTGGACCGAGTAACTTGCAAATGAATGATCCACAATGACCCAGCACTTCACAGGATGGTTCACTCTTGTCCCAGACGAGCGAGTGCACCAACAATGCTATCACCACAGTCCATAAACACCTTCTAAATATCCTTCAAGTTGTGTCACACCTGCTTATGGTATGAAATCCCATCAAGGCTTGAGCACGTTTTTCACCAAGTGCATTTTGGATGGGTAGCAAAGGCAGTAAACATCAATTGGTTCCAGTGCCCATTATCATAGCTGCATCCTCGCCTAAGACTACCAAATTGTGTATGGTAAGTACCAGGACATCTTTGTCCTGTGAGTAGATGTGAACAGTAAGTCCAAGTTTGTGTGCTTCACTGGTATAGTATACCAGCAATGTATCCGCCTCGTCATGCTTGGCATCATGATGACTGCCAGATGT
>NC_087200.1:68237938-68250438 GCF_015104395.2 Macrobrachium nipponense
CACAAGCTGGACCTGTGTCTTATTTTATTAGCTTTTTTATAAATGCTTTTTTGTGTTGCAAGCTGGACTTGTCTTCTTTTGTATTTTAATGTGGTACTTAATATTACAATCCTTTGTCAAAATGGGCTCGACCTATGTATTTTTATGTCTGTGCTTTAGCTTATAAATGCTGTATAACTTTTATGTAAAACCAGTAAACTTGCTTTATGTTATCGCCATATAAGCATTAAATTGCTTCGGCGAATTTTCTGCCAATTTTACGAATTTGTAACAAATAAGGACAAACAAATATACTTTACTGCTATTATTATTATTATTATTATTATTATTATTATTATTATTATTATTATTATTATTATTATTATTATTATTATTAAATTATTTATTATTATTATTATTATTATTATTATTATTATTTATTATTAATTATTATTATTATTATTATTATTATTTTACAGGTATTCGTTGATATTGTTGTGCTAGAAATACTGTTTTGTCCTGAATTAATATTGCACTAATGTCCATATTTGATCCTCAATCTTATTTGAGCTTTCCTATGTTCACAACTGCATAATACCTGTTGATGCACCAACTACGATGCAATGTAGCTAAGTGGTCATCTGCACTGTAAACTCAATGGAAAAATCTGAAAGATTAATCATATTCAAAAGAGCAAAAGTAACAGGGTTTCATTTCTTAGCTGAAGCACGGATTTTTTAGAATTAGCATGATCAATACTTTACGTGTGGTGCCATTTACTTAATATGCTCTCTCTCTCTCTCTCTCTCTCTCTCTCTCTCTCTCTCTCTCTCTCTCCTTTCAACTTGTGAAATGAAAACGATTAACACACCTAGAGCCTAGATGCTTCAAGGCCAAATTAAACCAACGGTCCATTATTGGGAAAGTAGTAGACTACTTCCATTTCTGTCTGCAAGTGACGCCTCCTGTAAAGTAATTTTCCGGACGAAAAAATGGGTAGGGTCGATGAAGCACCATTAAACATGAAAGGTTGAGAGAAGTATTCGGTAAATTGGCGAGAAAAGTTCAATGGATGCATTTTCCTTCATTTCTATAATAATCGATGTCATTATTTTTTTCCCTAATTTAAGTTTTATTCCGGAATGAAACAATTCCGCACGTTTCATCGAGTTAAAGATTGTTTTCCAATTTTCTTTAAATTTTCTTTACTTTTTTCACTTAGTCGACAAGGTTGTAAACATTATTAAGAGTTTGCTATAAAGGCGCTAAAACAGTAATAATTGTTTTAAAGAATTTGTCATCCCTTATGTAGCGATACTTTGCATGTGTTTCTGTGTTTCCTGACTCGTGTAAAATTTATTCTTTTTAGTGGTAGGTCTTTCCCTTCCTGTGCAATAAATCCGACAGTTATAGTGGACCCTTGTCTTATATTCCCTTGGGCTGGAGACAAAAATAGTTTTAGATGTAGAGCATTGTTCATAAAAAATAACATTAAATTATCGTTTTCCTGGAATCCAATATTACAAATAGCCGCTCTCTTCAAATTTCTGTTGAAAGGAAAATGTTCATAAAAAGCGAATTGCAGCGAACAAAACTAATCACCCGGAGAAAGAGACAAATCCACTTCAGCTCCGGTTTCGTACCAGCCGATAAAAGTGCAGTCTTGTCCAACGTGCGGAACACTATGCATTACTCGAACATTTTATTTTTATATTTCCGTAACAGAATCTCTTTTCTTGAGTGTTTTTTTTTTTTATTATGGCATGTAGAATTGTTTACACACACACAAACACACTTTCTCTCTCTCTCTGTCTCTGTCTCTGTCTCTGTCTGTCTGTCTCTCTCTCTCTCTCTCTCTCTCTCTCTCTCTCTCTGACACGTATATACATACGAAAGGATGACATAGAAGACCACCATATCTATAAATTACTCCTGGCCCTTTCAGATCTGTATTAGTTGTGAACTTTTGGGAGAAGCCGAAATGTCATATATTAGACATCTCCGTCATATGTAATAACTATTAAAACTTTTGAAATTCATTTTTTTCCATTTTTTTTTTCTTATTTACTTGAACTATAGATTTTTCAAATAGCCTACGAAAATTCAAGCATTCGATAACCGAAATAATTTCATATACTAATATGAATTTTTCTGTACAATGTTACAGATATTCCGCCAAGTTTATTAGGTCAAAACAGTGAATATGATCACATTTTCTTTATAATAAACTTAATGCTATTATCCAGATGTTGTAGAACTCAATTAATGCGAACGCTCACTTAGCCGCAGTGGAGGTTTTTTTAGTCTTCCTATTGTAAGTTATTATTCAGAGGATAATAAAAAAAAAACAGTATCTTTCCCGCAATCAAGTTTTCTATACTGCGTAGAATGCTGTTTGAAACTCTCACCCACGGCCCAAGAAGCTTTCAGCTACAGCCGGTGGTAGGCAGTGTTGAATGCGCCCCCAGCGGTACCAGCCGTACGATTATGGGTAAATTTAACCTTATACAGAAATAAAAACGACTGCGACTAGAGGGCTGCAGTTTGTTATGTTTGATGATTGGAGGGTGAATGATCACCATATCAGTTTGCTGCTCTCTAGCCTCAGTCGTTTTAGACATCTGAGGGCGGATAGAACAAGTTCGGGCGGAGAGACAAAGCCTTCTCAATAGTTTTCTTTTACAGGCAACTAAAATACGAAAGAGGTGGATAGGTGGGACTGGATAGCTGGTGTGAAGGAAGTACTGAAAAGCAGAAGCCTTAATTCCAAGAACGTACGGGTGTAATCTAAAATCTTTTTGCAAAACACAAGATAGTTAGGCCCTGTGATGCTCGTGGCCATTTTACACTTATATATCTATCTATCTATCTATCTATCTCTCTCTCTCTCTCTCGCTCTCTCTCTCTCTCTCTCTCTCTATCTCTCTCTATCTATATATATATAATATATATATATATATATATATATATATATATATTATTTATTTATTCATTCATTTTTATGTGTAAATGGATATACACGTATATATACTTTCAATATCTCCCTTGATTAAAGCTAAATTGGTTTTTATTGCGGGCTCATTTCTTGATTTTTTTTCGACCTTTTACTAAGCCAATTGATATGTCTGTTTTCTTACCCTCTATCTACAGGATGACCATATGATCACCTATCCAGTTATTGACTACACCGACTGATTTTTAGGATAGTATTCAATACGTTTTCATGCTTGATTTGTAAAGAGGAGGATATATGAGAGTAGGCCATATTTAAAAAAATTTGATACCCAATTAGAGATTAACAGCTATAGCACGTAAAGAGAGAGAGAGATAGAGAGAGCTAACTGGTAGACTGAAAAAATCCTATATAAGTGGTGGCAAATATAAATAGACGCACTTGAATAAGCGATATTAACAAGCAATAGAATATGTGCTTTTAGAAGCTACCTTATTCATTATGGTGGGTTACAGCTAAAAACAAGGCGTGATCCGACCTTCAACTTTCTCGAGTTATGTGCTAAAAACTACGGTCAAATAGAGCGTTCTTTCGCCAACAAAAATTAAGATAGATACACTATATTTTATTAGAAATAATTGTTCTGTTCTGTTTAACATGCCAATTATTTATCTTTTGCAGTTTCATTCTGATAAATATAAAATCCTTGTATCATTAACTAAACGTAAAACACCTTTTTCTGAGCTTTTTAGAATTTTCCATACACCTTTCCTACCCCCCAGCAAGAAGAGTCAACAGTAAGAACAACAACAACAACAAAGTGGTGCTTAGGCTTACTCCACGGGTAAGCAAAAAAGGCCCGTTTTCTTTTAGGAAAAGAAAATATAACGTTACACGAGCAAAAATTACATGAAATACTTACAGAAGGACTCTATGAACCTTCCTGCTTCAGCATATCCTTCTAAATTGTGTAACTCTTCCGAAACAAGTTAGCCTTAAAAAAGCTAAGACTTATTTTCATTAAGCTCAATTGTGAGTTTTCTGCACCATGCTTGCGTCATAATCCCCCTTCGAAGTGATTTGCGAATGTTATTAAAAGTGTTTTTCAGGATGGGAAAAGGATATTATCTTCCAGTTTTCATTTCATCTAAGAGGTATTGAGAAACAGCTGTAATACTTTCATAATCGTTAATCACACGTACACACTCAGATATATATATATATATATATCTATATATATATATATATATATATATATATTTTATATATAATATATATATATATATAATCTATATACCTATATATATACCTATATATAACTATATATATATATATACTATATATATATATATCTATATATATATATATATATATATTACACATATATTTATATATATATATATATATATATATATATATATATATATTATATATATATATATACTATATCGATATATATATATTGTATAATATATATATATATATATATATATATATATAGATATATGTATATATATATATATATATATATATATTATATATATGTATATATATATATATATATATATATATATATATATATATATATATATTATATATATTAACTTTCATGATATTTATTCATCACAAATATAAGAACATTATGACTCCATTAGTAGAATAAAACAAATAGTTTTGAGCTGTTTATAATATAAAAGTAAAGCTTCATTAAATTCCGTTCAGTCAAGAATATGAATACTTGAATACCATATTTCTGAGGAAAGATTCAAGTAATAGTAGCATAGCAAATGAGATGTCATGTTGATCTTTCAGGAATTAAAAGGGATTTCCTCTCAGGCATAATATGGTAGCAGATTTCTGCAGTTAGAATGGACGAGTTATAAGCATTACTGTAGTCTCATAAATATATAATTTATTCAAAACATTTTTAGGATGTCAGGTGGAAGACCCTTCTTATTTTCCCCAATACTGAAGAGACTATGAGAAGCAGGACAAACGATTTGTCAAGATATTTGAATCGGAACAAGCAAATGTAAATGTTTAAATACAATGATGGTATCGTGAATGTGGGCCAGATGAAGTAACCCTGTTGCATCCTCATTAAGATCGCCGTAATTCAACTGTTTTCAGAAGCAGGTTAGGTTACATTAGCAGAGAGTGATCATGACAAAAACTTTTCTTAGGGTTCATTCTGGTAATAGTGGCAGCTGCATATATATATATATATATATATATATATATATATATATATATATATTATATATATATATATATGTACTATCTGCTTATAACCCTCAAACATCAATTCAGGAATGCCGAAGACACATGGATGTTTTAAAAGATATATTCGTTAAGAAACGTTTCGCACATGACCATGTGCATCATCAGTCTGAAAAATGACAAAATAATAACATTAAAAATACTAAAAATACACAGGATTCTTAAAATGACAATTAAAAACATTAAAAGACTAAAAAAAAAAAGCAAAGCAAAGTAAAAACAACTGCTGTTTCGCCAACCTTCAGGTAAAAAGAAAGAAGATAGAATGACCAAAGAAGTAACAAGAACCTCCAAAGACGACTATGCCATATATAGCTGAGCAGAGGAGCAACCACCGTTTAACGATGGAACGAGTCTTTTAACCCTTAAACGCCGAAGCGGTAAAAATCAAAAACTCCCCCGAATTCCGGAGCCGGTTTTGAGTGAGTGCGGAAGCGGAAAAAATAATTTTTTCAAAAAATCACAGCGCGCTTAGTTTTGAAGATTAAGAGTTCATTTTTGGCTCCTTTTTTTGTCATTGCCTGAAGTTTAGTATACAATCATCAGAAATGAAAAACAATATCATTATCATATGTAAATAATGCGATATATGGTAGCGAAAAAAAAAAATTCATACATAATTGTATTAAAATCACGCTGTGCAAAAAACGGTAGAAGCTAACGAGTTTATTTTTTTTTCGTTGTATTGTACACTAAATTGCAATAATTTTGATATATAATACATTGTAAAACAATAAAAGCAACACCGGAAAAATATTATCACAAAATGATGTACGAATTCGTAACGCGCAGACGTAAAAAATTTTTTTTTTCAAAAATTCACCGTAAATCTAAATATTGTTCTAGAGACTTCCAATTCATTTCAAAATGAATACAAATGATTGAATATTACGATACTGTAAGAGTTTTAGCTTACAATTGCGTTTTTCGACCATTTCGGTAGAGTCAAAGTTGACCGAACATGGTTTTTTTTTCTATTTATCGTGATTTATATGCAAATATTTCGAAAATGAGAAAAGCTACAACCTTCAAATATTTTTCCTTTTATTTTACATGAAATTGCGCACATTTTCATATATAAAACTCTATGAAATGCCTAATATGAAACGGAGCAAATTTTCCGAGAATTCGATGTACGCAATTCGGAGATTTATGGCGGAGAATCCGCGCGCGGAGGGAAGGAAAGTTTTTTTTCATAAATTCACCATAAATCGAAATATTGTGCTAGACACTTCCAATTTGTTGCAAAATGAAGGTAAATGATTGAATATTACAAAAATATAAGAGTTTTAGCTTACAATTGCATTTTTCGACCATTTCGGTAGAGTCAAAGTTGACCGAACGTGGTTTTTTTTCTATTTATCGTGATTTATATGCAAATATTTCGAAAATGGAAAAAGCTACAACCTTTTATTATTTTTCGTTGTATTCTACATGAAATTGCGCACATTTTCATATATAAAACTTTATGTAACGGCTAATTTAAAATGGTGCAAACATTACCACAATCGCACGTATGATTTTTTCGGAAGAGTTACCGCGCGGACGTAGGGAAAAAGTTTTTTAATAAATTCACCATAAATCGAAATATTGTGCTAGAGACTTCCAATTTGTTGCAAAATTAAGGTAAATAGTTGAATATTACTACAATATAAGCTTTTTAGCTTACAATTGCGTTTTTCGACCATTTCGGTAGAGTCAAAGTTGACCGAAGGTTGAAATTTTGGCACTTATCGTTATTTATATGGAAATATTTCAAAACTGATAAAAGTTACAATCATAAGTATTTTTTTGTTGTATTTTAAATGAAATTGCGCACATTTTCATATATAATACTTTATGTAACGGGTAATTTAAAACGGTGCAAAAATTATGTCAAAGTGCCAAAATAATTTTTGAGATGTGTCACTGATACTTTTTAGTGCGATAAGAAAGAAATTCGCGCTTGCGCGCCTGCGTAACGATTGTAAACAAAACAACGCCTTGATCCGTGAACTCCCAGCATCCCCCAAGGCGCGTGATTCAAAAGTTTTCGGCTGGTAGGCCTATAAGTATTTTTCCGCGAATTTTTAAAAAAACTTTTTTGAGCCGACGTACGGTACGTCCATTCGGAAATCGGGGGAGATTTTGACTCGACGTTTAATACGTCCATTCGGCATTTAAGGGTTAATATATAATGACTCTAAGGTAGTCAGATAATGTGCATCCTTAGAATACCCTAATATGGAAAAGTGCTGCTTCTTGACCTCAATTTTACAATTGATAGCATGATTTTTTATATTTGAATGTTCTGGTCTGCTCCTTGTTTGGCTTTAAGGACCGTCTGCATCCCTTCATGAAATCTAATGTGGTCTATAAGTTGACATGCCCAGGATGTCCTGGTACTTATATTGGATCAACGAAAAGGTTGTTGCAGATGTGTTATTACAGTCACTTAGGGTTGAGTTTTAGAACGGGGCAAAGATTGAGCAGACCAGAACATTCAAATATAAAAAATCATGCTATCAATTGTAAAATTGAGGTCAAAAAGCAGCACTTTTCCATATTAGGGTATTCTAAGGATGCAGATTATCGAACTACCTTAGAGTCATTATATATTAAAAGACTCGTTCCATCGTCAAACGGTGGCTGCTCCTCTGCTCAACTATATCTGGCATAGTCGTCTTTGGAGGTTCTTGTTACTTCTTTGGTCATTCTATCTTCTTTCTTTGTACCTGAAGGTTGGTGTAACAGCAGTTGTTTTTACTTTGCTTTGCTTTTTTTTTTTTAGTCTTTTAATGTTTTTAATTGTCATTTTAAGAATCCTGTGTATTTTTAGTATTTTTAATGTTATTATTTTGTCATTTTTCAGACTGATGATGCACATAGGCATGTGCGAAACGTTTCTTAATGAATATATCTTTTAAAACATCCATGTGTCTTCGGCAGTTCCTTGAATTAAATATATATATATATATATATATATATATATCTATATATATATATATATATTATCTATATATATGTGTGTGTGTGTGTGTGTTGTGTGTGTGTGTGTGTGTGTGTGTGTGTTTGTATGTGTGCGTGCTTGTGTGTGTGTATGTATGTCCATTTATTACCAGATACATATGTAATTGTAATAGCCACAATGTCCTTTTAACTTCTAGAATTTTTCATGCTTTTTTGGATTCGCTTGTCACTACAAAGCCTTAAGATCCAAGTACAAGATATATGAAGAAATCATGATGCTGTTAGTGGGAAACGAACCCGGGCCCCATAATCACAACGAGGCCATTTTGCCGACGTGACCACGAGAAGGATAACATTTTATTGCCTTTCATTCATACATACGTATACTTGTCGTAGAGCTGGAAGAGACCCATACTCACCATCGTAGCCAAGTGGGCAATCGTTTTTATTGCTTTTTCGGCCGACATATATATGTAGAATCTACTGGTCAATTTTTACCTCATACATTTCTCAAAGGTACTGGTAGAGATATATATATTTAAATAGTGGGGGTTGATAACCTTAGCTCTTGACAGTTAGAGACAGATGCAAACGCTGGATTCCTCGGAGATGCTGAGATAAAAAACAAATAGAAAACACGTGCGTGTGCATAATAGAATTCGTTGACTCATTCCAAAGACATGAGTTAATCACGGGAAAAGTTATCGAGTTACATGTATGTAGCATGCATGTATTCGCACTTCGGTTAGTGGGTGTACATTCGTTCATCCGTGAATTACAGAAAATAAGTTATAATCTCTCGTATGAGAATTAAAGGTTTACTCCCTGAAAATGTTTGATCGTGTGTGGAACACGCCAAGGAAAAGGTAAAAGTGAAATGACATTAAGTTCAGTTCTAGAGAAAGAGGAGTGCGATGTGACACATTTTAATGACGAACTTTAATGTTTAATTGTCTGATAATTTTGTTCTCTATTTCAGATGGAGTCGAAGTCACCATATAGAAAAATGGGATTTCTCTAGACTTGTTTTTGACTTTTGATAAACTATGAATTCTTGGACAGAAAGAGATAGGAGGGGGTACTTACTTAAACATGATTTTTGGATGCATATGATAGGTTAACGTTTCCTTTTTCAGTTATTCTTAACCCATTTTATTCCATTTTCCTGTTAGCTATTTTTGGGAAATAAAAAGTATATTTTTGTAATAGCGGGAGATTGAATTAGCCTACTATGAGATTCAGGGCTTCTGTATCACAGTTTTTTGGCAATAACTTTTTATCTATGTATTTCATAGATATAACGCTTATTCAGAATACACATTATATCTACACATAAATTTTGACTGTATTCTGCATTACGTAGGTTGAATAAATTTGGTACTTATAATGTAAAAGTGACTTTTTTTGAAGACGGGCCAACGTACTCAGAGATAAGGTTTCGAACGCACTCGTTACGTAACTTTTGACAGCATTTCTTCCCTCTTTCTCGATGGATGATTGGCTATACGTAACGAAGGCTATACCTCTGGCAACAATGACAAAAATTTAAATACAAGCAAAGCCGTACACCTTTACGAACTCTGAATCCTCTCCACTGATAATTGTCATAATGAACAAACCAACAAAATATGTTAATTAATACGAAAACACTTCGATTATTAGTCTAACTCCCAAAATAAGTGTCCTAAGAAATTATAATCTACTTTATAGGTCACAATCAGATTGACAAGATGTAAGGAACAGTTGGTAATTTTCAAAGATATAGTAGACAAGCTTGATTTAATAACTGCTGTATCCAATGTCAAGCAATTTTTATTTATCGGCTATCTACCTATTTACTAAAAGAAAAAAAGTAGACGGTACCGTATTTTGGCTTTAAACCTTCACCAATAATTATCGTCAGAATGATGACTTCATGAGGCTCCACTCACTTTGGCCTCGTTATAATTCAGGATAACACTGAAGGCTATCATGGACATTGTTGTATTAGAAAATCTAACTTCTGGCTATAAAAACTCATTTCTCGAGTAGTTGTAAGAAGTGCTAAATGATCCTCAGGGATCCCAGCAGTTGGCCTAAACGTTTAATTCATGTATATTGCTGCTATTACTAATTTTGCGGCACTACTGCTACAGTAGTATTACTACGCTAGCACAGATACCCCACCCACATCTATGTATCGTTCCGCCATTCATAAAGTCTTTATATCCAACATGGTCGTACAGACTAAAGAAGAAGAAAAAAAATCATATCATATTGGATGATCCGTTGGTCTGCTGGAGATTTTAGCACACAATAGCTTGTATTTACTTTGGATAAAAATCTTATTTTAACAAAAAATAGTTATATGAAGACTGTTTACATACAATCTCTCTCTTTTGGTGGCATAGTGAATAATTAATGGAAATGTTCAAAATCCTGAATGACATTGCAAGTATTATAATCACGTTACGCTAAATACAAATCAGACCATAAACATTGGATTTAAACTAGAAACTGAATAATTACCTATTCAGGCTATAGTAAGTATGGCCACGGGCTTTCTCTTGACTGTATAAAGTTACAAGTCGTAAGACAAATGCAGTATTGCAACCAAGGGGACAATTCCAAATCCTGTTAGCCATTCTTGACTATTATGGGTTTCAGAGCCGATGAAATAAGGTGAATGGGTTTCTGTCTGGTGGATGGGCGGGGCAACATTTCGTAAAACGATGTTTACCTTGCTTACGTAATGAATGTTTTTCGACTCTTGGCTCGCAATCATTGGCCATGGTGTCGGCTAGATCATTTTTACTCTTTAAAAATTAAAACTATCGGGTTTAGGTTGTTGATAATGGTGACAAAATTTGCGTGTAGTTGTAAAATATACATATGTCAACTTTCAGCTACATCCGATGCTTTGATAAGGAGCAAAATCCAAAAAACCGTGTTACAGAGGCCCTGAATTTCATAGTAGAGTTTGATATTTTATTTTCAGCTAACTTCAGACGTTACCAATTAAGAGTTCTTTCCAAACTGTTTAAAAGTGTCATATTGACCTGGTAAGACATTCGTAATTATATAGGCCATAATGTCCTCCTAACTTCTCGAATTCGCTGTCACTTCAAATCCTTAAGATCCAAGTACAAGAAATAATAAGAAATTATGATATCTGGTATATGTACGTATATATGTATGAGAGGCAATAGACTTTTTATCCTTCTCGTGCTCAGGTCAGTGATATGTCCTCGTTGTGATAATGGGACCCCGGTTTGTTTCGCGTTACCAGACATCATAATTTCTTCATATATCTTGCACTTGGATCTTAAGGCTTTGTAGTGACAAGCGAATCCAAAAAAAAAAGCGCTAAGAATTCGAGAAGTAAAGAAGACATTATGCTATTACAATTGCATATTATATATATATATATATATATATATATATATATATATATATATATATATATATATCTATATATATATATATATATATATATATATATATATATATATATATATATATATATATATATATAATATATATATATATATATATATATATATATATATATATATATATATATATATATATATATATATATATATAAAGACGAAATCTTCGCTGTCAAAAACACAATGTTCTCCCCAGACACGTAAGAAGAATAGGTCATTTTCTTGTATAGAATAACTTTCATATGTTTTTAGTTCATTGTGTTTCATATGTCTTGTCTCTGATTTATCAATTATTAAAAAGTATGCCAAAAATAATATCAGACAAATTCGTAATATAAGGACTTCGTTATCGTTATCAGAATCTCCGAATATTAATGCTTGCCCGGTTGGGTCGAAATAAAAGTTCCTGTTATTGGCTAGCGTGTTAAACAGGAAAACAAATAAATTATATGCATTAGGGGAGATAAGACAGACAAGCTGCAATTGTTTATGGCAGTGAATAAGAAATTACGATTGTAAAACGTGTTGTGAAATGTCAGTTTCCAGTAAACCTATTGAACAGACATGCGCAATCCTTAAAGGCCTCTATACCACAGGTGATTAGCATTTCAAATCATTATCTGATTACACTGAATATGCGTATTTCAGAGCTATAATTTAATTGACCATTATTATGAATTAATATCCCTTCTGAAAAGCGAATGGACTGCTGCTGATTGATATGACTGATTAATTCCTAGTTATTTCTCCCTTTGACATTTTCCGCATTTTTTTTTCTTTTAGTAAAGATAACTATTTTCTGACTGTTCGCCAACATGCCCTTTACATAAGGATAATTTAATACTAGCATTACCGCTAGAGAGAGAGAGAGAGAGAGATTTATATGTTCCTCACTCACAAGTAAGTCA
>NC_087200.1:68255438-68260438 GCF_015104395.2 Macrobrachium nipponense
GACCACATTTAATTTTTAGGGGGGGAAAATCGACACAGCGTCACGCGTAATCCTTTCAACTAATACCCAAACAGACCAAATCCTGCACCACCTCTAGTAGTTGACCCTGTGGTAAGCTCATATTAATCTGTTGTGGTGTGGCTCCCCGGGGAAATTCCGGGCAGATTGGACAAGCCATTAGCACGAAAACGTACTCCTCTTTCCAGCAGTTTAAGTGGAAAAACAACATTTTCACCAGAAGTTTTTACCAAATGTGGGTAACTTGTTTGCTTAGCAGGTAATTTTTTTCTAACATTCAGAAATTCCAGCTCATCACAGATTTCTCTTTGAAACACGTATTCATTAACTACATCTCTCTCTTGATTTACGAAGGTTTAGTTTAGTGAGAAGTAAATTGCCAGTAACCGAAATGGAAGTGATGTAAAAGAAAATTCTTTATGCGAAAGTGACGGCAAGCGTATCCTGAAACGAAGCTTCAACCACTGTATCATCATTTCCCATTTCTTACACAATGCCAGTGGGAATACAGGCATGTTCGCGGTTGATGCAATTTTTTATTGCGCAGTTTTTTGGTCGATGTGTCACATACACCCACATTAAATTATGTGTATGTGAGTGTTGGGTATGCGCGTATTATTATTGATATCGTTAGACCGACGATGAAACAAAAACAAATATGCAACAAATTTATATCATAAATGCGTTTGTTTTTCCTATGTGTTCATCTAGTGTTTAATACTGGCGTTTAATTGTCACATGCCAACTCCTGATGATTTTCATTATGTTTCTTGCGCTGTCTTGCACACTGTAAGAATTACAAGTTTAGCTGTAATAAAAACAAGTAAATAATGCGCCGAAGAAACTATAATGCTGTATGAGCTGCTGACCGTGAAACTTTCAACCACGACCCGGTGTTGGCATGTCCTATAGCGTTGCCAGAGGCACGATAATGGCTAACTTTAAACTTAAATAAAATAAACACTACTCAGGCTAGAAGGCTGTAATTTGGTGTGTTTAATTATCGGAGGGTGGATGATCAACATAAAAATTTACATCCCTTTTTGCCCCAGTAATTTTTTTAAGATCTGAGGGCAGAGAGAAAGCTTGTGGACGGATAGACAAATAGCCATCCCAATAATTTTCTTTGACAGAAAACTAGAACAAAATTCTAACATCCTTTTTTTTTTTTTTTTTTTTTTTTTTTTTTAAAACACTGGGTGTTCACTCTATCAAAACGAAAAGTACCTGCACATGCCGTTAAAATATCTTATGTGTCACTTGATTTCAACTGTCAGTTATGTACTTTATAGTCAGTCAACTGTGTCATTCAGGTAGGGTGGGGAGAAGTAGTCGTTTGGGGACTCATTCTCGAGTACTTCGTGAGAATGGTAGGCTCACGCATCACCCGAAAGACTAATAAAAATTGGTATTAAATGCGGGGCAGTCTCTATTTCCACTGGCTCTGTAGGGCGAAGAATCACTGGTCCGAGCTTCAGTGATCTGTGCATCTCTGGTTTGGATAGCCTGTTTGGACCCTCTCTTATATTACCATCATTCTTTTACTATAGAGGTCTATTATCATTCATTACGTGTAAAGTATTATTATTATTTTGACAAAAAGGAATGAGTATGCACTAAATTTAACTAATAAATAATATTTTGAAAGGACATGCACTCTTAGAATACTACTATAATACATCCTTACTTATAAAGTGTTTTTATTAATTTGACCAACAAAAGATGAATATGAATTAATTTTCTAAATGGCATTCTCTCTTAAATGTTAACTATAATAATTCCATTAGAAGCATATATGAGGCAAACGGCCGGTAGTTAATGAATTCCAAAAAGTAAGAAATGTTTCTCCCTTAGTGGGGTAGATAATGATTGGTTTTTGCAACTCAAGATCAGTTTTCTCATTTTCCCTCACAGGGGGTGGCTCAAAAAGTAACAAACATTCTAGAACCCACTGCTAAATTCATGTATTTTTTCTTATTGACTAAACTTACATTCACCTTATATTACAATCCAGATATTAACCATCACCAAACATAACCTTAGTCGCTTTTACCTAATTTATTTACATACGTTCCCTATTAATAAGTACAACTGAGAGACTAATACTAAGGCTACCAAATAAGATTTTTTCACCTACAACCTTCAGCATTCCACAATATCTCGACTCAACAGAGTCGAGTTCTTCGGCTCTGGAGGAATGTCAATGGCCAACTAGCCGTGGCCACTGTCGCCTAAGTTATTTCTCCTCCCCCCGACATGCCCATGTAGTTGGCATAGATGCTCAGGCCGCCCTCGGTGATCTTCACAGAGAACAGCTTGATGTCGCGAACCCTCATGCCGAGCTGCTGGCGCACACGGATGGTTTCTCGTGATAAGACGCCTCTCCAAATTACAGTTGCTGCTTCAGTAGTGGGACACGTTCCTGTTATGTCCTCAATCTTCCTCTTGAGATCATGTGCGCGGTATTTCGCGATTTTAAATACATGGAACACGTCAATACTATTGGCATAGAAGTCTGCAACCACCTGGGCATCAGTCATCATTGACCCAGCCTCCTTCCTTGTGACAAGGTTTGGCTTCCTTAAGCCTTCTCTCGTACTCAGCCACTGTTCTAGTTGGCATTCATAGCCTGCCTCCTGTGCCTTTAATTTCAAAAATTTTACTACACTGTCATGCCTCTTAATCCTCCACTGCTGAACTCAGGGGCACACTTGTAAGATATGGTGTAGTGTGCCAGGGGAGTTACATTCTAGGTTGCATCGGTTTGGTACATCTCTACCACAGGCACTTCGGGCTGGAGTTGTTAGAGTACCCATTTTCAGCTTTATTGCATTGATGTATGTTCCTTCCCTCATGAGGTTATTTCCAGCGTCTATCCACTTGAGCTTTATACTATTGTAGTGTTCCTTTAGCCTAGCTCCATCTACAGAGTTGTACAGGTTCTCCTTGCTAATTCGTCATTTGATCTTTGTAAACGTTTCAATAATTTTCTCTTGGCTACTGGTGTACTTTCTGCCAGGCACCCAATACCCAGTCCCCCTCTGCAACTTTAGGATAGAGTACACCAATAGGTGTGTCTTTCAGCAGATGGAGTGCCTTCCTCACAAACCTCCTGATTTCATAGTCAAGCATTTTTAGTTGGTAACCTTTAATACCATCTTGATGGAGGATATGATGATAACTCAGGATTAGTGCAACCTTGAGTGCCCACATCTTTTCCTGTGGGTTCAAAAGTGCCTTCTGTAGATTACCCAACTCACCTTTTATTCTTGCCACTGCTTTGCAACCATTGAATGTTTGCATGACTCCAACTTCAACTCCAAGGTATTTATAGAAGTTGTTTACTGACAAGTTTGGTAACAGTTCATCCTTATAGGTAAATGGTCAGTCATCATGATACCATGTTTTTCTACTTGGTGCACCATAATCTCAGTGGTGGCACACTTCTTTATTCCAGGTTCTAATCCAAGCTTAAGCACTTCATCTAATAAGACTTTTATTGCTGATGTCAGACCTTATCTAGTGGTTGCTACCACCACGATATTATCAGCACATGCCAAGTAATTTATTTTCTCACCGTGCAGGGTGGCCCCAACACCCTCAGGCATCTTCTCCAGCACCTTATATAGTGCAATGTTAAACGGTAATGGAGACATAGGGTCTCCTTGCATCACTCCTCTATTAATATTAAATGTCACCCCAGCGATCTCTGTGCTGATTTACTGATAAAAATTCCTCAGGTACTACACTGACTTGTTATTGAGTCCTGCCTTCTCAAGGGCTCCGAGTAGTGCCAGGTGACTGTCTCAATTGAACGCCTTCTTGAAGTCAACAAAGGCAATATAAAGGCTATTTAAATATTTCTTTGCTCCTTTTATAAGTTCTTTCAAAATCAAGATGTTGGCGCTTACGCCCTCTTCTGATTTAAAGCCTTTTTGCCTTGCTGATGTGGGAAGGTGCTCTGACAGTATTTTTGCGAGAATTTTGAGAATGCCTCTCGTAACACCTGATGTAATGGTGATTGGTTGGTAGTCTCCCGGATCTCTTGGCTCATCAGCTTTAGGTAATAAGGTGGTTCTTCCTTTTGACCAATCTGTGGTGAATATCCTCGTTTGAAGAACAAGGTCATAGAATTTCTTCATCTCAGCATTTTCACCAGCTCTGATATCAGATGGTTTTATGCCCGCTGTATCTGGTGCTGAATTTAACTTCATCCTCTTTTTCATCCATGTCACTTCTTCTAGAATTACTGGCTCTGTAATGGATACAGTATTTGCTGAGTGTTCAGCATTCCTTTCCTTTGTTGGACTTTCTCTTGAGAAAAGGGAGCCTCAAAACTCAGTCGTTCACGGAGGGAAGGATGGCTGAGCGAGGGAATCCCTTCCCTATATAGCATTCTTTGCAGTTCTGCCCCTGTTCTTCTTCCACTGACTCTGGGTGACTGCATATTATCTTCTCCTTACTTTCCTTTTTAGTTCTCTTGAATTATTTCAATTTATTCTGGGAGGTTGCCGTTGTTCTCTTCTCAGGAATATTTCTTCCTTTATGTCATCCATCTCTTCTGGTGTTATCCTATTCATATTTTCACTACTTACACTGCTATTGGTGCAGGAATTTGGGGATGATGGGTGGAGAACCACTATTACCATCTGTCATCATCAATAAGTATTCGTTCATCCCATCCTCTGGAATAACCAGGGTTTTAAACTCATCTTCGGTAGGCCAGCCCCTTGCTGTTAATTAGTCTGGCTTTGACTTCTACATATGCTTCTAGTACCTTCTGATAATCTTGTGTCCTCCTCTTATGTCTCAGACTACCCAGCGTGCAGAGAGGGAAGAACTCGTTCCGGATCAATTTCTTGATATGTGGATCATTTTGGAATAGGGTCTCAGCCCTAGCAAGTCGGATTAAATACTCCTCTGACCATCCTGATCTTTCTGGTTGGGAGGTGTATTTTCCTGGGTCTCACTTGATAACTCTT
>NC_087200.1:68270438-68275438 GCF_015104395.2 Macrobrachium nipponense
AGGATTGTTTTTTTTGATTGACAGAACGACGGTAGGGCGAGAGGTGCGTAGTCGTAATTTTAAGGTCATTTCGTGTTCAGATGGGCTAGGGTAGTATACAAGAAATAAAGAAGTATACAAGAGGTTTCATGAAGGTATTGGAAGATTTGAAAAGGATGAAATTCCTCTCGTCAAATTGAGAGAGATAAATGTGTAAAAAATATTCTTAAATGTGTTGAACTTTATTTCATTGTGAAGAAGTTAAAGCTCTTTTAGTAGTTATATGCTGAAGCGATATATATATATATATATATATATATTATATATATATATATATATATATATATATATATATACTATATATATATATATAATATATATATCATATATATATATATATATATATAATATATATATATATATATATATATATAGATATATATATATATATATATATATATATATATATATATATATATATATATATATATATATATATGCATATATATATATATATATATATATATATATATATATATATATATATATATATATGCTATATATATATGCATATATATATATATATATATATATATATATATATATATATATATATATATATATATATGCATATATATATATATATATATATATATATATATATATATATGTATATATATATGTGTGTGTGTGTGTGTGTGTGTGTGTGTGTACACTAACCTGTGAAACAGTCTCATTTATAGTAAGAAGTATGATTTTCAAATAATAATTTTTTCTGACTATTTTCATCAGTTTTAATTTATCCTCGCCCTGACAGCAACAACCCCCGGCTTCCTACAGGGGAATTTTACATTTGCCTTCCATCATAAAATTAGGGAAACTATTTATAAATAAATACAAAGA
This sequence comes from Macrobrachium nipponense, assembly GCF_015104395.2. Classification (NCBI taxonomy): domain Eukaryota; kingdom Metazoa; phylum Arthropoda; class Malacostraca; order Decapoda; family Palaemonidae; genus Macrobrachium; species Macrobrachium nipponense. The sequence goes on from NC_087200.1 coordinate 68,271,321, forward strand.
AATGCTGGTGCATTCACTTGCTATCAAATAAAAATTTAATTAATGTAGTATTAAACTTTTATTCAGTCTCAAAAATAGTATTTCATAAAGTAACCTTAAAAGCGATGTTATTGAAAGTGATGCAATGGATATCTGTCATACACTCAAAGACTTCAAAATGTCCCAGATCAACACGATATATAAGGAGTAAGTTTTTTTTTTTTTTTTAAGGAAAATTAACCCTTGAACTAGTCTTCCTTTTTAAAATTTCCATATTAACTTTAAAGCAGCAAAGTATAACGAAATGCATTCAGAAATATTCCAACTTCTTTAAAAGACCCTTAAGCATTTTGCGTGAGATCACACAAAGTAACAGTGGCATTTCATGAGTAAGAAAATTGCCCATGTTTACCAGTACAACGGTTCACTTCTTTTTTATTTTGTTGCTTCTTCGAGCGATACTTTTGAATATGAAATGGGCTCGAAGTCGGCAAATGAGAAATGTATTTTAAGAGTTTTGTTTTCTAGAAGGAATGAAGAGTGTCACTATTGTTTTTGTTAATGTGCAATATTAGTCTGTAAAAAATTAATCTTGGAGAGTAACTTTTGTATTACTTAATTTTCCTTACGACAACAAAAATATGTAGGGCACCATTTATATGAAATTTAACCAGAGGAGAAAAAATGCTAGCCTTCTAGCCGACCTGATGAAGAGTAAATGAGAAAAAATTCGTGTTACGGATACGCCCTGAATTTGTACTACCAAGATGTGTCATAATTTTGAACGAAGACTTCCTCTCTTTCAGCTGTTCATTTCTTATATTTATATTAGCCTAGTTCACTGATTGGATAAATAACGGCATAACAACGTTTCAATTATTCATGATTCACTACAATTCGAAGGTTAATAGCATGAAAACGTTGCATAATGAAATGTATGCCAGTAAATGAGAACATGGTAGTTGGGGACGAAAAGTTTATTTTCGTTCATGAGACGTTAATTAGACCGCAGATTACAAATTAAAAATAAAATGCAAACACTCGCGGGTTTAAAACGAATGATTTTTCACACACACACACACACACACACACACACACACACACACACACAATGCAATAACGAGCTGTCCCCATAATTCGTGATGAATCGTGTAAGATTACTTTTTCTTACTCTGATTTGTAAGGTTGTTTTACGTCCTTCTCATATACATACATACTTACGTATATATAATATATATATATATATATATATATATATATATATATATATATATATATATATATATGCGTGTGTGTGTGTATGTGTGTGTAGGTGTGTGCGTGTGTATACTGTATACATAACCTAGCCACATACATCAAAGTGACAGCATTTCAGAGAAGGAAAAGCGTAGTTGAAATCCTAAAAATCTCTAGTTTTTAGGCTGAGCCAAATACAACTTTAAGCTGCATGGAGCGAGGGACTTCCGGGGTTAAAGTTCCCCCTTATCAACCTCCCTTTTTCTTCATATAAGAGCAATAACTTTTCATCCAAAAGATTCCGCAGAACGAAGAAGTCTTTTAAGAGGGCATAAAATCTTACAAGAAGAACTTTTCCCCCTCCTTTTATGCCTTATTTCGTCTTTCTTTTTTCCTTTTTTTTTTAAGTACTTTCTTACACTGATTTCACTTGTCCATAATTCACCGACAAATTTTTTCATATAAGATACTCATACACTCACAAATGTAGTGAACTTACACACAGATATTATCAACTGTTAACAAGAAGATATAATGTAAAAAGACGAATATCATGGATAATATAAACTTTATAATAGTGTCATTTGTGCAAAAATGAATCTCTGGAAGAGGGTAATAAAAAACATTTAATTGCAATTTCATTATAGTAACACCATAACGTGCTCAAAGTCACTGGGTAAATCTGCAAGATTTTCGTGTATCTGTCGTTGAAAACCAAAGCCTTCTTCTGTTGCAACCATTTTGCAATTGATTGCACTAAAGATGAATGAATGTTCATGATGTGACAGCGAGTTGTATTCTGCTTATTAACTATCATGTATTTCTGGAATTCTGTAACTAACGATGAGTTACACATGAAATAGGTAAGATGACGCATGCACGCAATTTCTTTAAAAATGTTGCAGGTTATCTGTTGGACATTATATCCTTGATTCTCAAAGAGTTTTGAAGATATGAAAAATAATATTTCGGCGTACATTTCATTATATTATTTCGGTAGACAAACTAAATATCGGTGTGTTTCCGAGAAGTAATGTTATACCTCGTAAAGACTGCTCTCCTTGGTTCTGTATACATTAGTTACTTCTGTCAGTATTTTGGTAAGTTTTTTTTGTCATGGGATTTCAACCTTTCTTTTTTTCCGAAGTGAAGAAACTTTAGGGGGCATATAGCATTACTGCAAAGTCTAGAACAAAAAATATTTTGATCTTAAGTGACTTCAATTACCAGTAATGATTTAGCTCCAGTCAGTACGACTTAATTACGGATAAAACAATCTATTTTTCCCAAAAGTTTCTTTTATCTTTGTGTTTCAACTCCTTGAGAAAGCTAAAGCGACGAGAACATGCATTAAGGATAGAAATCTGAAATGAAAAATACTTAAAGTATTTCATTTTGTTTATCATACATACAATTTTGAATAGATACATCGTTTACATAAATGGAATAGAAATGATAAAATTAAAGTGAAAGGTAACATAATAGATTACGGTTCCTAACCGTCTGCCGTGAACAGAAACCAAAAATCTGGTCATTTCTGGTAAGAGGCAAACAGGTGAAGTTCTGATGTCTATGACGCTTGTCTGGTATGTTTCTCCATAGTTGCAGTTAATGTGAACTTTTTCGTACTTTGATGGTTCCATTTTAACAATTACGGAGGAAGAGTTTAGATATATAAATAAACTAGTACTTTTGCAAGTTGCATTAATCTGATTCTGTCTAATATAAATATAGAATAAGTGTCTAGAGCAATGGCTTTGAGTTTTTATTTTTTTAATTTTTTTTGCATACGTCTGACTGATGTCAGGTTCGTTTTGAGAGAGTACCTTTTGTTAAGGTATGAGGCAACAAATAATGCATCCGTCACGTGTTAGAATAAATGTAGAAGAAGGATTCATAAATAATTAACCACATGCATATACAAATTGCCGTTCATAAGACGTTACCAGGACATATGGAAATGTGACACGATGTCTATCAATGTCAGGATTTAATGAATGTTCACAATTACTTTTAATCATTGTCTTTATATTTGGATTAATACCAGAATACATAAAGAAGCGAATTTTTGAGATGTTCATATATAACTGTCGATGAATATAGCAAGCATATTACTTGGAGAAGGGAGTAACTTTTAATTCTGCAATTGCAGTCGTTAAGTAGGCATTATCATCAAAGACAGAGATAGAGAATTTAAAGATGACTTTTAATTAGTCAAAAGATTATTGGTTGAATGGGGAGGGGGGCGGTGTTCAGGAAGAGACAATACTATGCGCATAAATTATGTTCATTTTTTATTTATTTTTCTAGGAAATCATCACTTAAGTCTTATTTGAATATACTGAGTTCATTCCTTTTCTCCGGATATCTGTTTTTGGCAGTAGATTTCTGGTATCCAAAGGGGTGTATCTTTCTTTTATGGATGATCCAGATTATTATTTCCCTTCACAGTTTGCCATTCAAACTAGCCGTATTTTTGCTGCATTACACCCTCTCCTGGTATAAGCGTACTATCATTTCTTGTATAGTAGAGTGATTCCTTGGGGTGTGCCACATTTTCTCACTCCATGTCTTAGTATTTTCTAAAGCAAATTCTATGTGCTCTTACTGTAGCTTAGACCTAGACATAAATACTTCCTCTGGGTAAGAAAACGCAACAACTATTAATTTGACATGCCAAATAATGTTTTTTTTATGGGATACCAGACAGATTATATTGATTCGCTATCTACTGGAATGGATTGGTGGCGTTAATTAATACATTCCCTACCTTGAAAAAATGATGGTAGGAAGAACTTTCTTCTCTTTTACTTTCAGCAATTCTGGATATAATGACGCCTTTACCTAGGTTCCATTTATGTGTGATGATATGATGATAATAGCCATTACCTCCTGTTACCAAA
>NC_087200.1:68285438-68302938 GCF_015104395.2 Macrobrachium nipponense
CACTTTTGAGCCTTCTCTTATTCTCAATCCTTAACTTCTTCCCCTATCAGGAGTGACCATTAGTTGACAACCTTGGACTTACATTAGATTACGGCTCTTGACTGCTCCTCTGATTTGATAGAGGATGAAGAGGACTGACATGTCTCTCCACCCGTAGAATTCGAGTACTACCTGACGTGCCCGAGCGAGGGGAAAGTCATGTCAAACATGGCCCTCAGAGCTGGGTCAGATCTCGACGGACTGATGACGCCTCCAGCTCTAGGAGCCATGTGTATAACCAGGTTGTAGCCTCTATGGGTGGCCACTTAAAGTTGCATAACACATCCCTCCCTTGTTGAGCTCCATTTTACTTAGGAATATGGTGGGTGGAGGAGTACCTGGCTGAAATAATACAGTACTCGTATCTATGGATGATACATTAGCCCCCATTGTTGACCACCCTGGATCGGACTTGGAACTGGCTCACGAAAGAGTAAATAAATGCCACAAAAGGAAATTCCTCCCGTAACAAACGAAAAAATTGAAAATATTAATAGATTTCGAAATAGACGACCTAAATACAGACCATATCCTACATTAATACTCACCACCCTTTATGGGATGCCAGTACCATTACGCAAATAGAGCAGGTAAAGACATAGAAAATCTAATACTTAATTACAACTATTGTTGTTTGAGTGAAAATGAAATCCCAGCATACTTTCATCTGTAGGCCTGTCAATTTGTTCCACTTCGTTAGTAGACAGATTAGAATAGAATACTGTGGATGACCTTTATACCAGTGATCACTACCCAATCGTAACATGTCTTGAAGATAATCATCAACAATTTATACCAAAATTTAATTTTAAAAAAGCTGATTGGGAAAAGTATAATTTAGTTACCAAAAATGTTTCCGCTTTCCAAAGTAACAATGATCACAATGAAATTAATTCATATTTTACAGATTTCGTAATTAGTTCTGGAAATAAATCAATACCAATGACAACTTGTAAGCCAAAAATAAATCCTGTTCCATGGTGGTCTAGAGAACTTTCAGAAATTATCAAACTGAAGCACAAGATGAGTAGACAATTAGACAGACTAAACCAAAGATATAACAAATTATATAAAAATAATAGATATACATTGAAAGGGTTAGTATTAATAGCTATGGACATTGATTAAATCAAACCTCTATTGAATAAGATATCTGCTCAATTCAGGAAAAAAGTTATTAGCTATTGGAAATCATCTTGGGATAATTATGTCTCAGACTTCTCAGGTGACACTGTTAAACAAATGTGGGATAGATTTCGAAAAATTAATGGCAAATATAGTCGATCACCTAGATCCCCAATATTACATAATGGGAAAAGAGTTCATGATTTAAAAGAAATATCAAATATAATAGGTCGTCACCTAGGATCAATAAGCCATAGCTTGAATTTAGATGAACATTTTTGCATTAGAAAAAGGAATGAAGAAAAACATATAATCAATTTTGAAACAAGTCAACCATTATACTACAATGTCCCATTTACATTAGAAGAATTTGATGCTGCACTAAAAACTTGTAGTAACTCTGCCCCAGGAAAGGATAATATCTCTTTTGAACTCCTTATACATCTGAACATTAAAGCCAAAGATTACTCATTAAAATTTTATAATCACCTATGAAAAAAGAAACTTACTCCCAAAATATGGAAACACGCTATTGTAATTCCTATACCCAAACCTGGCAAAGATCCAACATCAGTAAATAATTATAGACCTATATCACTAACTAGTTCTCTGTGTAAACCCATGGAAAAAATGGTACATAATAGACTTACATGGTATTTAGAGTAAAATAAAGTTCTAGCAGCAACCCAATCTGGAAGTAGGAAAAATCATTTAACTTTAAATTCATTAACATCACCAGAAGATCAAACCAAAAGAGGATTTGTAAGAATAAAATTACTGTTGCGGTCTTATTCGACATTCAAAAGGCATTGAAATAGTATTATCAGAAACATTTGAAATAAAAGAGGGTATCCCTCAAGGCAGCGTACTAAGTTAAGTATATCTTAGTTTTACCAGACCACTGAGCTGATTAACAGCTCTCCTAGGGCTGGTCCGAAGGATCAGATATTTTTACGTAGCTAGGAACCGATTGGTCACCTAGCAACGGGACCTACAGCTTATTGTGTGATCCGACCCACACTTCTTCGAGAAATGTATTTCTATCACCAGAAATAAATTCCTCTCTGATTCCGCGTTGGCCGAGCCGGGATTCGAGCTTCGGACCACCACTCGTCCCTCGAGGAACTAAGGCAGCGTACTAAGCAGCACATTATTTGCATTAGCTATCAATAATATTGTTAAAATGCTTCCAAAAGATGTAAACAACAGCTTATATGTTGATGATTTTGCCATTTTTTACACTTCAAGCAACCTACACCATATCCAAAGAATTTTAAATATCTCCATAGCTAAAACTGAACAATGGGCATTATCTGTTGGATTTAAATTTTCTGTTGGAAAAACACATGCAATAACATTTTATAAGGATCAACGCGGGCTCATAAATCAAGTTATAGCTCTTACCATGAACAACACTCCCATCCAGTTTTATCCAGAAGTCAAGTTCTTAGGCCTATATTTTGACAGTCATTTGAACTGGAAGGCCCATGTGAGACGCACCAAAGCAAAGGCCTTGAAAGCTATAAATATATTTTTAAAAAATTAGCTCACACTTCATGGGGTGCTGATAGAGAAACATTATTGAAACTTTATAAGGCTACATTTCTACCCATATTAGAATATGGCAGTCCAATTTATAGTGCTGCTAGTGAGACTACTCTCAAAATGCTAGATCCAGTGCATCATTTTGGGCATCGTTTAGCCACGGGAGCATTCAAATCATCTCCAGTCCAATCCTTGATTGTAGAAAGTGGAGAAATGCCACTATCTCATTGATTCAAAATAACAACGATGTGCAGAGCTTTAAAAATTGTAAAAAGTCCAGCAAAAACCAAAGATTTATTTAAAGATCTAGATTGTTTCTGGAATACAAAAATTACCCAATCCTTCCCTGTTAGATCTAATTGATTATTTAATGACAATGACCTTTATAATATTAAATTTTACAATTTTAACAGAATAATGCCTACATGATTGATAAGTACTCCCCAGATATGTAACAAACTATGTACAATGCCAATTAATAAATTGAATAATCCCCTCGCTATGAAACAATATGCTCTGGAACATATTAAGATACACAATAATAATCATATATATACTGATGGTTCCAAAGAGGATATAGCAGTTGGATTCGCTGTTTACGGAAACAATATAAATATCCAAGCCTCCTTACAAAGCAAATCATCAGTGTTCACTGCTAAATTACTAGCAATAAAAACAGCATTAACATCTATATCTGAAAACCAGTTTAATGAAGTAACCAACTTTAGCGATTCACTAAGTTCAATAAATGCAATAAGCTCTTATACTCTAAAAAAACAAAATTATAAATGAAATTGGACATACATGATATGAAATGGAAAGGCAAAACATATCTGTTACTCTATGTTGCATACCATCTCACATAGGATTAGAAGGCAATGAAAAAGCAGACACCTATGCAAAAGAGGCTAGAACACCCCCAATATCAGCAAACCAATAGAAGATTATAGTAGACAGTAAATCGGTGATTAAGAAAAAATGGCAAAATAACTGGAGGGAAAACCATCCTAACCATAAATTAAGAGAAACAAAAGAAACTGTAGACCCGTGGCCATCATCCTATCAGAAATGCCGCAAGAATTCATTAATAATTGACACGGTTAAGAATTGGTCACCCTAAACTGACGCATGGTTACCAAATGAGTAACCCCCATGCCCCTATACCTATGTGCGAAATATGTAATACACAAATAATAGTAAAACATATTTTCAAAATCTGTCCAAAACATAGAAAACAAAGAGACATATCATCTAGAAGATATTTTTTAAAAGAAATATTGTCAGAAAGTGACAAATTTTCACTTTTTCACTTTGAATATTTCAAAATTCATCAAATTTAATCATTTATACGATAAAATATAATATATAGTAATTTACAATATATTCCAGATAGTAAATATTTATTTTTCAGATAACAATTTATATTCCGGATAGCAAATACTTATATTTTAGATAATGATTTATAGAGATTTTGAATGGCATGTTTATTCCTTCGGGCCAGCCCTAGGAGAGTTAATATTAACTCAGTGGTCTGGTTAAACTAAAGTATAGAAAAAAAAATGAATGACGTAGGAAAAAACACCGAAGAGATTCACTGCTACAGGACACGAGTGTCGTGTTTTACGGGTAAAGATCTCTGCTAGTCTCGAAGGACGACGGATTGGGAATGCATATTTTCTGTAACAATATCCTGGTTCTTTCGTTCCATGCTTTTCTCCCGAGGTTTGTTTTGTGTATATATATGTATATATATAATATATATATATATATATATATATATATATATATATATATATATATATATGAATTTTTATCACATGATTCATATACATGCATTAAGCTACAAATGTCCTTTAATATCCAATTCGTTCTACCTCGGAATAAATATATTTTCAGATATTGTAACCGTCGGGGAATTTTTTAGTTGATAATAATTTCGTCCTCTCGTGGATTCGAACCAGCGGACAGAGGAGAAATCAGGACTTCAGTGATGTTACCGAAACGTCACTGACGTCCTGTTTTCCCATCTGTCCGCTGGTTCGAATCCGCGAGAGGACGATATTATTATCAACTAAACAATTCCCCCTCGGTTATTATATATGAAAATATATCAATTCCTAGGTAGAGCGAATTCGATATTGGAGGACATTTGCATTTTGAGATATATATATATATATATATATATATATATATATATATATATATATATATATATATATACACACACACATATATATATATATATATATATATATATATATATATATATATATATATATATATTATATATATATATGAGAGACCCTGGAAATCCTGGATCTAGAATACAAGTTGCAATATTTCCAGTGAACAACTATTGTCAGTGACGTAAACGAGACGAAAGTCGTTTTCAAGATAGCATTTCTATTAGTTTCTGCGGGATGATTGGTTTTTGGCACACTTTTTATTTATCATTTATATCGTTATTAATATAGACTGAATAATTAAGTACTTTCATATCCACTATTGGAAGAGCTTCGAATACCTCTAAAAATAAAGTGTGCGGTTGAGATTGCTACATGAGATATAATTATTCTAGAAGAACAGTTGCTTCCCATTCGGGTTGTTGGTGAGAGGAGGAGGAGGTGAAGGAGAAGGAGAAGGAGGAGGAGGAGGGCGTTTTCTGGCTAATTACATGTCCAATCTCCCCAAATTTCCCCAGAGAGCCAAGACGGAATTGAATTAGAGGGGGATCAAAGGAAAAAGAGTAATTAAACGAGGCTTTGCCCTTCCATAATTCTTGTTTTTAACATTCATGTGAAATCGTTATCTCCAAGTGTCGGTTCTTTGCTTTTAGTATTAATCTCTAGACCGTTCTTCTATTTCTGGACTCCGGTCTCTACGTTAGATAGCGAGAATATTGAAATACATCTCTATGTATGGACAACTTTGTTGACGTCATAATCCACATAAGATTAGTGAATTAGTCTGGGAATCTGCACGTTAGAATAGAAATTAAAAGAGTAGTGAAGAATCGTCGAGGAAGTAGTAAGTCACCCTCATGGTAAGCTTTTGCAAGGTCGATTAAGTCGTCGTGTATGTAATAGTACTTTGCCGGGTGTATGAAACAAAATGAATCTCCTAGGTGATAAACTGTAATTCCCTACCATAAAATGCCAAACTAGCTTTTGCAAAATTATAAAGCGCATTTCATTTGTTGACCAGTGTCGCTTTTCCAGTGACTCGATAAGGCATACAATTTATCCTACTAAATATATTAAATATTGAGTAGGGAATATGAGAAATAATGAACTGTAGACTACATAAAATATACTTTGGATTTTTTTCCGAATCCATATGAGCATACAGTATGCATACATACATACATACATACATACATGCATATATTAAACTACAAACATAATTTGATATCGAATTCACTTAACTTGGGGATCACTTGAGAATTGAATTGATAACTCGATTCCATAATTCATTGTCTGTGATCAAAAGATAAGTTGCTCGAACTCTAGCCGGGAAGGTGCATTTTGTTATTAATCAACGTGGGTGCAAGTGAATTCGATATGTGATGATGTTCATGGCGTAATATGTATGAGCATAAAAAAGTTGTGTGCGTGTAAATGATTCAACATCGCACATATACACACATATATATATATATATCATATATATATATATATATATATATATATATATATATATATATATATGTATATATGTATTATGTATATATATATATATATATATATATATATATATATATATATATATATATATATATATATATATATATATATATATATATATATATATATATATATATATATATATATATATATATATATATATATAATATATATATATATATATATATATATATATAGGGCGTTTCGAAATTAGAGGACCCACCAACCCCCCTTCTCTACAGCATAAACTAAAATTGATGTGGATAAATACAAAAGTAATTCAGAACAGGTATTTATTTAAGTTTCTCTCTCAGTATTTAATGTTTTGTGTGGCCTCCATCCGCCTGTACCACAGCCTGCATTCTTGAGGGGTATGATTTCAGCAAATCGCAAAAAAGCTGAGACTGAAACTCCATTTCCCTGAGTACTTCGGTCACCTCTCTTCGCAGGTCGTTGAAGCTTAGTATACCATCTTAGTTCACTTTGCGCGCTTCAACACGATCCTTTAAGATACTACCAATGTTTTCAAACACATCAAGGTCAGAAATTCACTTGACGAGAAGAAATCGATACCATTGTTTCGAAGCAGCTCCTGTGTCTGAAGAGCCTTGAAACATGGTGTCTTATCATGAAAAAAAGGGACTTCTTCAATAGATAACACATTTTCAGGATCTTTGAGGAAAGGAAATACTCCACCAGTAAGCACAGTTTCTCTGAAGTATTTGCCATTCCATGAACTGTCCTTTTTCTTTGATGATTCACATTAACCGTTTGGCCCTCAAACAGAGAAAAATTCCAAAACATTCAGGAAATTTCACAACTTGGCGATAGCGCACGTTATCATTGATATCATCCAACTTTGCAGCCCAAATGATGACATTTTTATGATTCGGCTTCCTGAATGTGTAAATGAAGAATTCATCTGATGCAACAACATGGAGAAAGCCCGCTTCATCCCAATTTTCAAAAAAATGAACCACAAAACCATGCACGGTCTTCTCTCTGTTGCTGAGTGATGTTGGGCTTGCTGATAACATGAAATGGCTTAATACCAGATTTTTTCAACTCATGATATACAGCAATATAACTTCTCTTCTTTCCCCTTTTTGTTTCTAGTTCAAGCACCAATTTACGTAAAGACTTTCTTGGTCTACCCAGTGCCTCAGCTATGATTTCTTTTGACTCCTGAGAAAGGACTTCAGGCCTTCCAATATTCTCACTCTTTTTGCGATGACAGTCATATGGATTTTTGTTCCAGTTTCTTTTAACAAAGGATTCATCTCTTTTAATGTATTTAGCTATCCAGGAACGTGAAATGAAGGATGCGCCAGCATCCCTGGCCTCTCTGAAGGTTATAGCCCGGATTCGGTCAATCCATCTGATTTTCTCCATGTCGTTAGCTATGGCTGTATCTAACTCCGTCACTCAGTCTGAAAATACAAGAAATGTAAAATGAAAAATAGCTTAATAGAAACTTAAGATAATGTACTTGGAGATAGGCTATAGCAGAAACTTCTTAACTTTCCATTTGTTCTGTGGAGGGGGCCTCTAATTTCGAAACACCTAGTATGTATATATATATATATATATATATATATATATATATATATATATATATATATATATATATATATATATATATGTGTGTGTGTGTGTGTGTGTGTGTGTGTGTGTGTGTGTGTGTGTGTGTGTGAAGGTGTAAAATACTCATTATTTTCAGCGACTATTTTGTAATATAGTTTATCACAACTCCAATATAACTAATTCGTATTGCTTTCTTAAAATCGACCACTTATTTTCTAAATTATACCGCGTGCTAGATTATATAATTAATTCAGTCACAAAACAAAAATTACTTGTATTTCCGAAATAGACGAGTTTTTATAAATGTTTAATGTGTATTGGGTGCTTTATCATATTAAAACTTAGAACGCTATTATGGCACGATCTTTGATGGATGCATTTGTTACAAATTTTGCGGGAAAATGTATTCGCAGTGACAACGAAATAGAATTACAAAGTCATCATCGGCGAATGAACAAAGTCAGAATCGTCACAATTGCCTAATGGACGGAAATTTTTTGTTACAAGAAATTATTGTGATAAGATTGGCATTGTCTATCCAGTAAAGTTTTGCGAATTTAAGCATGTTTGATAATTAACCACTAACTCATCTTTGGTTGTTTAGCTTTGACCGTCAGTGATAAAAACAATTTGAAAATAAAACATGCTGGCATTTGTAGCGTTGGTAGCTTTTGTCGATTGCTGATGTGGATAGTACGAGATACAAGGCATTCAAAAAACCAGAAAATGAGAATTCATTGAGCGAAGTCATTCCTATGGACAATAAAATATGAAGCCATCTTTTACAAAACAAAATACAAAACGAGACAAATTCTGGGAAGCGTTAGCAAATGTGTGAACGTCCTACAAGAAAATTAGCAGCCAGATGACAGCCTTAGTTATGAATGATACTGTAATAGAAGTGACAATTACGGTAGTTCCACATGTAATGAGATTGTATTTAATAAATGGAGACGAAGATTGCTTGTGGGTAATCGACGCAGGTCCCCTGAGAGAATATTGCGTGATTATGTCACATGGGTTCGTATGGGCATCAGAAGACGCGAAGGGCGGAATTTCATTGAGGGCGGCAGGAATCTTCCAGTTCTAATCAAGCCCTTTAGAGAGATGGTTGCCAGCTCGTGCCTTTTTTTACTCTGGCTACTTACCACTACATTCTGCTATCCATCGTGCCCATAATTCACAGCTGTGATCAAGAGGAAACAATGGATTTTTGAGAATAAAATACCAAGTCGTTACCCCTCATGGAAATCGATCTCAGTTCTTTTCCAAATAACCAAAGTTGAACAAACACGTGTCATATTTTAGACAACAATATTATGAAAGCATTAAAAAGTGAACAATACTTCTGCACTGATAAGCTTTACGCAACCCAATCATGAATATTATAATCGACGGGAGAGGCTCAGGAATTTATACGGTCCATTAACCGGAGGTAAGAGCTTCTCTTAAGCTAATGGCCGAGGATAAATCAATTGATGGGTCTGGCCTCTTATTCTGGCGTTCTGGGAGGTAGGTGTAATGGATTAACCGTAGATTTGTGTTCCTTTTTGGACTTTTAGTATATTCACTCTTCATGCGTTATTCCAACAACAACTGTTATTATTTTCTTCTTGCAATAACTCTCTTCGTAATGAACGAATCAATAGCATATTTCTGTATACTTTAGATGATAAATAATTCATCAATGTCATATCTAGGATGTCCATCCGTGCTGGTTCTGTCTCGAGGACGACCGTGCATTAACACATAGACACCAACACACACATTATATATGTGTGTATGTATATGTGTGCGCGTGCGAGTGCGCGCGTTTTATATACATATATAGTTTACAAGATACCGTGTAGCAGTTGTAATGAGATTTACGTTGGGAAAACCGGTAGATCCATCTCGCAAAGATTAGCAGAACTCAAAAGATCAGTGCGATATGCATCACAGAACTCGTGGATTTTCCTACATATTAGGGACAAAGGCCATACTATTAACGGGAGTGGAGCGGAGCTGATTTTCAAAAGTAGCTGGCCGTACAAAAGGAAAATGTTGGAATCTGCTACCATCAATCAAACGAATCTGTCAGGAGGACTCTGGAAATCGGATGACATCAACGAACTAATCCTTAGGCCGCTCCTCAAGCAGGTGTCCCAGAACATCCGACCACCGGACGAGTCGCCAGACGCGAGTTAATGAGGCCAAAAAATCACCAGGGAATAGTTTAATTTCCATCCTTCCTGGGTCACCAACAGAGACTTACTGCCACACCTACATATGTTTTTGTATATATACTCTTGTAAGACATCCTATGTCCATATTTTACCAGTGATCAGGAGAACAGAAGGAAGTGCTCGAAATATATGGTTGCAACGTTAGAATAGTGTTTTATGGGCCTTTTTTCTTCATATATACAAAATGTATATATACATAAATATATATAGTATATGTGTGTGTGTTTGTGCGTGCGTGCGAGCGCGTGAACGTGTGCCCTAGCTGTATTTATGTTAATGGTATTGATAAATAATTCATGAATACCTAATCTCTAGCAAAAGAATACCAAGTCAGTTTACCCCCAGCAGTAGTGGTTGGTACAGTTTTACAACCTATGAACTCTGTCACGTGGTTACGGAGCCAACAGAAATCAAGTAAAAGGCTCACACAACAGCTGCAGCGTCAGACAATCAACAGGAGCTACTCTGGCAATGTTGAGCGTATATGGGTTTATCTTCCCACGTTATATCCTATTGCCAACAGTAATGCGTACTCATATATTGAGCCTGATGTTCCGAATGGGATAATGACCACTCCAGGCGTATTGGGTTGCTTCTGTTTTTCCAGGAACCAATATTCATCAGCGAAGGCCATAGCCTGCAATACTGTGTTTGTTTATCAGGGATGGACAACTTCCTGAACGAAACCAGTCGTGACGACCACCACATATTCCATGAAGTTTCATAATAAAACTAGATTCTAGTAAGCTAGGGACTTTACCACAAAGATGTTTAAGTACATTCGGAAGAAAGTCAGTCTATCCATATTTCCCTTAGCAAATTTAGTTGTCAAGTAAGGTTTGTACATCAACAAACAAGGTCATTGTGATTGAAAAGTCCACGAATTTCCTACTCAGTGCGGAGCTAGGTCAGCTGGAAAAGGGTTAGCAAAGTCTCCTGTGCAATTAGCACCGCAATGATTGCAAACTAAATAATTCCAAGGAAGGTAACTTATATGAATGAAGGAATCCACAAGAAATTCAGACGCAGCTTATGACAGAGCGCGAACATTATTATTTTTACTTGTTACGTTTAATTGCTCCTTAAAAGTTTCCTGAAAAGCCGAAATCTGTACAATTCCAGTTATTCTATTATTGTTTGTAATATATGAATAGCTTTTCACTATTGTGAAGACGAAATAAAAGTATGGGTTCTCGTCCATTCTTGGTAAATGGTACAATGTACCTCAATTACTCAAGATCTTAAAATCCACAAATGTTATTTTGAGAAAAGTCCCGTTAGAAATCAACCTTGCTATCGAAGAAGAAAATATCCAGAATTTTGAATTTAGAGAGCTAAAGTAAAATGTATCCCAAGTAATCAGTTTTTTTATTATTCATTTAAGGAAATCCTTAAAAAAGTCAGATGTTTGCTGATTATCAAAATCGAAAATCTGGAATTGTCTGATGACCTCCGCACTGTGCCTGATGTCTTTTCTTTGCTTTTTTACAAATAAGTCTTAAATAATAAGAATGTGTATTCATTAGTGAATGTGATTTTGCTAGTTCTGTGCATGGTGCGAGGAAATCAATAGTGATATGTGTCGGGAAATGAATATGTAATTTAACAAGTTCGTAACTGATACAAGCCACTAAACTTCATTTTCTCTTTATGTTTCTAGGTATTAATGTGAATAAAGATAAATTTTAAAAATCACTCAGAGAGAGAGAGAGAGAGAGAGAGAGAGAGAGAGAGAGAGAGAGAGAGAGAGAGAAGGGGGTTGGGTGGGGATGTGTTCTGAGTAAGTGTTGATAAATATAGTGTACAACACATTAGAGGCAATTGAAAATGTTATTTCGTACGTAGGTAAAAATTTTAGATTTACCATTTGACGCATTTTAGCTCCAAAGAACAATGCCTGTAAAGGAATACTACTGTGAGGAAGGAAAACGCTGAACCACTTAATTAAACAAAGATACTATAATATTTCTTTTTAAATTTTCCCGCAGTATACTATGAGACTAGAATTTAGTTGGATAAATATGTACGTTAAAAAGATGAATAACTCATAAAATCTTTAAACACCACGACTAAATGCTTTTATTGGTTATGAGGAGGCTACACGAAAAATAACAAGTGATGCAGAGTAGTTGAAATGTTCGGCGAGAAATTGCGGGTACCTCAAGACCAGCCACATTTGTCACTCTTCCCCAAAACTCCAAATTACCTGATGTTCAAGAACCAAATACATGAAACCGCGTAGGCATTACTCAAGGTTCTTTCCAGCATCCCTTCGGCCCCTAGCTGCATACCCCTTTCATTCCTTTTACTGTACCCCCATACATATTCTCTTTCTTCCATCTTACTGTCCACCATCTCGTAACAATCGAGGTTTTCCTCCCGTTACACCTTTCAGACCTTTTCCCTGCCAATTTCCGTTTCAGCGCTGAATGGCATTAGTTGCCCCAGTGCTTGGCATGTATGCCAAACGTCTATAAATCAATCAATTAACCGAGGACATTAAACGGGTAACCTCCAGTGATTCGCACAATCATATTTATTATTTTCGGCGTAATAATAAACTAATAAACATCCTATTATTATACATTCTCTGCAAATGAGTCTTACTGTACTCCGGGATAAAATATTGAGCATACTGGTAAATAAAACCAAATATTCACACCTTGGACGAAAACAAAATCTATGTTGGCTGAGATGAAAATTTGAAAGCATTGAGAAATAACTGGCTGAAAATCAGTCAAGAAAAATCCTGAGAATGTTCACTCTTAAGAACTATCACAGAAAGACATAGAATAAGACACGTGGTTATGATTATATTTATGTGAGCCAATCAGAATTCATGCCTCCAATATATCCTACTCTTTCGGCCGGTAATTATTTATATATATATATATATATATATATATATATATATATATATAATAATATATACTATAATATCATATTATATATATATATATAAATAAATATATCTATATATATATATAATATATATATATATATAATATATATATATATTATAGGTGTGTGTGTGTGTGTGTGTGTGTGTGTGTAATTAATATATATATATATATATATATATATATATATATATATAATATATATATATATAATATATATATAATATAAATAATATGCATATATATATAATCCTATATATATATATATATATATATTATTATATATATATATATAATATATAATAATATATAAATATATATATATTATATAATATATATTTATTTATCTATATATATTTATTATTATTTTATTAATTTTATTTTTTTATATTCATTTTTTAAGAAATTAAACTTGGAGATGTTTTCACTTGGTTAGAAAATCAAGTGAAAAGGTTATATGACAGCATCCTAAATTCAGGAATGGCTTTTTTCATTGTTTCATCGAGTCTGAAAAAAACTCATGTCATTCATTACTAACAAATGAATTACGGGGGAGAAATTTATAGAGAATAGTAATAACTAATTTTTTTCATGGATTATATATAAATTCAAAACGATTCAATGTTTTATACGATGCTCGCCAAGTGACGCTCAGTCCCAAAGGGGACAATAAAAACACCAGGCCCGAGAATCCGGGAAGAATAATTGCAGCGAATAGGGGAGAAGAGTTCAGATAGTATGATAGAAATAGAACATCATTTGCAATTTCCCTTGTAAACCATTAGCATAAACCATAATAAACTACAACAGATCTGTAGAGAGGCGATTGATTTTACTCTTAAGGAAGAAATATTCTCAGTCAACCGTTAGGATTTATTTTTTTATTAACGTAGTTATGAGATAGCGTTACATAGAATATATATATATATTTTTTTTTTATTTTAAATTTTTTAAATTTTTATAGATATAAATATAAAGATATATATAAAATACATATATATATATAGATCTATATATACTATTATATATATATCCCACTACTATATAGTATGATATATGTAATATATAATTATATATTAATATATGTATATATATATATATATTTATATATATATATATATATATATATATATATACAATATATATATATTATATGTAACGCTGTCTCCTAACTACGTTAATAAAATAAATCATACGGTTGACTGAGAATATTTCCTCCTTAAGAGTAAAATCAATCGTCTCTCTACAGATCTGTTGTAGTTTATTATAGTTATGCTAATGGTTAACAGGGAAATTGCAAATGATGTTCTATTATACTACCTGAACTCTTCTCCCCTATTCGCTGCAATTATTCTTCCCGGATTCTCGGAATGGACACCATGCGTCATTCAGGCCTGGTGCTTTTATTGTCGCCTTTGGGACTGAGCGTCACTTGGCTAGCATCCTATAAAACATTGGATCGTTTTGAATTTATATATAATCCATGAAAAAAATTAGTTTTTACTATTCTCTATAAATTTCTCCCCCGTAATTCATTTGTTAGTAATGAATGACATGAGTTTTTCATGTATGTATATAAATATATATATTCAATGTAACACGAAAGTCCACGACTTTCAGAATCCACGCAAGAAGGCGAGTGAAAACCGGGACTCGGAATAAGTACTTTCTTTATTAATTCTGCATTTTGAAAATGCAGAATAAACTACAAAAGTACTTGTTCCAAGCCCCGGTTTTCACTCGCCTTCTTATGTGGATTTTATGAGTATATATATATATATATATATATATATATATATATATATATATATATATATATATATATATATATATACATATATATATATATATGTATATATATATATATATATGTGTGTGTGTGTGTGTATGTGTATAAATATATATATATATATATATATATATATTATATATATACATATAAGTATACATATATATATAGTATATGAATATATATTTATATAGATGATTTCAGAATCCTCAAAATTAAATTCAAAACCATATTACAACTGTAGATGGAAGAATAATTGCATAGAATAGGGGGAAGAGGTCAGATAATATATCATGGAAATGGAACATAATTTGTAATTTCCCTGGCAAATTATTTGCAGACTATAATATTAGTATTACCGTAGACGTGGACCTAGGGCTGAATAATGTATTGGCCACAGTTGCAATTTATTTAGGTGGGTAATATTTAGCAGGATATCTTAGAAAGGAATTTTACTGGAGTTGAAATGTATTGGAAATCTGTAGAAAGAATAAGTTTTGCTTTTAAGGAGGGCAGATTAGCCAGTCATGCTCAATATATGTATCCATATATATATATTATATATATTATATAATATATTATATATATATATATATATTATATATATATAGTTATATATATATATATATATTTATATACCATAATATATAATAATACATATATTAAGTAATAATTATATAATATATACTATATATATATATAATATATATATATATATATATATGTATGTATAATTCAAAGACATGCACGTGCATCATGAAATAAGCGAATACCATAGGAAAATTAACAGGCCAGAAATTCGTACCAAGTACTCCGTTTTTAATGAAACAGTTAAAGGAAGACCAGCGCTTCGTACTAATTTCAACCTTATTATTTTTTCCTGAAG
Source organism: Macrobrachium nipponense (assembly GCF_015104395.2). NCBI lineage: Eukaryota > Metazoa > Arthropoda > Malacostraca > Decapoda > Palaemonidae > Macrobrachium > Macrobrachium nipponense. Next base: position 68,301,215 of record NC_087200.1, read on the forward strand.
GTATACTTACACACAACACACATAATATTATATTATATATATATATATATAATATATTATATATATATATACGTAATATATATATATATATAATATATATATATATATATAATATATATATATATATATATATATATATATATATATATATATATATATATTATATTATATATATATAATGTATACTTATATATATATATATATATATATAATATATAATTATATATATATATGATAATATATTATATATTATGTGTGTGTGTGTAAGTGAATACCTCAGGAAAAGTAATAGGTTGAAATTCGTACCGAGCGCTATCGTCCTTTACTGTTTCATTAAAAGACGGAAGCACTTGGTACGAATTTCTGCCTGTTATTTTTCCTATGGTATTCGCTTATTTCATGATGCCACGTGCATTTACTTTGATTTTTATGTATATATATATATATATAATATATATATATATATATATATATATATATATATATTTACATATATTCAAATTTATCCTAAAGGAAAAGTAATCTTTACTCGCCCTGGCTTACGACTGGGAGTATTCTAAATAACTCTACATGACAAAATGAAGACCACATTCTAGGAGATCTAGAATCCTTATACAGATTTGTTCCACCTTGGATGCAATTCGCACTGTCGACTTCACCGATGCACAAGATCCCAGGAATGATATCGAAATACTTAGTATACTCTTCCAGGAAGTTACTGGATACTTATGCTTAAATTGCATTCATCCACTTTTGTTATTAGTGATGATAGTGGATTTTCTGTTAAAATTAGCAGAAGTTGTAGTGATACCAGTATTTTTTGGCTAGTTTAGTTTTTCTCTTACTCGGGTAGTAAGCCTACAAACTACTTTGTTGTTGTTTTTTATTTTGTTCTTGTTCTTCCTTCGTTGTTCTTGTTGGGGGGCGGGTAGGAAAGTCCTATGGAAAAGCCTAAAAAGGTCCGAAAAAGGTGTTTTGCGTTGAGTTAAGGATACAGGAATTTTAGGATAGGATATTTCTGACTGCTTATAGAATAAATGTGAAAAATAAATAATGTGCAAGGTAAACGGTACGGACCAATCATTTCTATTAAAATATGGCGCATTTACTTTAATTTTTGTTGGTGAAACAACTCTCTATTTGACCGTAGATGTTAGCACACATCACGCCTTTTTATCATTTGCATCATTGAATTATTGTTAAATTAGAAGAAGTTGTAGCGATACCAGCATATTTTGGCAAGTTTAGTTTTTTGGTGTTCAGAATGAAAACGAAAGTAACAAAAGAGCAAATTCATAGAAAATTAGCCTTATTAGAGTAAAATATCGCTAATATATCTTATCATTATCCATCCTACAAAGACCATACCATCACGACTCATTAGTGAAAGGGGACAATAAAAAAAAAAAAAACTATTCTGATGACTTCCTACCCAAAGGTACTTCAAGTCCTGAACTGCTGTAGCTACCCGGTTGAAAAAAATGCCCTGGAATGAACCCTTTCCCTCAAGTAAATGTTATAAGAACGTAGAATGATCAAGTTCATTAAGTACCTTCAACGAAAAGACCAGTTTACGAAAAGATCTTGGAATGGCATTCCGAACGTGAACATAAAGATAATTTCCTAAATTACCTTTTAGTGAAGAATAAATATCAGTAGACGGAAGAATACAGTTTGAGTCAGATGAAGTAATCAAACTAACAACTTTGTGACTACGCTACTAA
>NC_087200.1:68307938-68320438 GCF_015104395.2 Macrobrachium nipponense
GTTGTCACAAGACTTACACGGGATTTTATATACACATCCTTTAGCATTGTCGGGGAAGTTCTTAATAAGTACCTGTTTCATTGTTTTATTGTTTTTAAAAACTACATTAACACCAAAATTCTTCAGGAGATGTGGGATATCTTTCATATTACTATTATAAGGTAGTACAAGCAAAATTTTGTTGTTGTAAGGTTCTTTTTTATTTTGATACATGGTCTTTTTTGCCGCTTTTAATGCATTGTTTAGTACATTATCTGGATATTACAGTTTCTTGCCTGTATTCCGAATCTTATCTATTTCCTCATCTATATATTCTGGGCTACATACCTGTAGTGCTCTTAAAAACATGGAAGCAAACACTGATCTTTTAACCTTATTGTTTTGTCCAGAATAGAAATGTACATAGGAAGAAATATTAGTAGGTTTTCTGTAAACACTATACTTAAACCCACTACTACTTCTCCCGTATGAGGACATCCAAAAAGGGTAGGCATTCATCTTTTTCTATTTCCATAGTAAATTTAATTGATGGTACTAATTGATTTAACCTGGCAAAAAAGTTATTTACATCTTCATTCCCTGGCCATACACAAATTATGTCGTCAACATATCTAAACCAAGGTACATTGCGTGGAATTATATTATTTAAAATTTTCTTTTCAAAAAATTCCATATATAAATTACTTAGCACTGGGGACAGAGGGTTTCCCATTGCCATACCAAAATTTGTGAGTAGAATTTTCCATTGAATTCAAATTTACAGTCTTTAACACATAATTTTATTAGTTCAATTAAGGTGCTTTTAGAAAATGGAATATCCAGTTGTTTGTTTTCTAATAATTCCGATAGAAACTCCAATAAATCATCAATAGGCACTTTTGTGAATAGAGATACTACATCGAAGCTCACAAGTCTCGATTCACTATTAACTTTTACACTATTTAGTTTATCTATCAGGTCCACATTATTCTTAAAATTGGCATTAGAGATGTTACCTACCAATGGGTTAAGGATATCCACTAAATATTTTGCTAATTTATAAGATGCGAAACCCACTGAGCTGATAATTGGTCTGGCAGGGAAGTTTGCGTTATGGGTTTTTATCGTACCATACATATACGGTAGCGATGGGGAGGTCACACACACCTTCTTTATAAGGCTTTCGTTGCCTTTTAACAGATTTTTCACTTTTTTATTGAAACCACTATTCACACTTTCTATCGGGTTCTTATTTAATTCTTTATAAGTGCTATTATCGCCCAAAAGACTTTCCATTTTTTCTATGTATTCATTTTTGTTTAAAATTACTAGGGCACCTGATTTATCTGCTTTTGTCATGTGTATATCTTTATCTTTTTTCAGTTCATTGATGGCATTCATAAATCTTTTGGGTACATTTGTGGTGTCTGACTTTTTCATGCTTCCATAAAAACACTCCCTTAATTATGTTGACCTCTTCACTAGTTAAATCACTATATTTTTCTAAGTTGCACAATCCTTTAGTAATTTCTACACTGTTTATATTTCCAGATGATAGAGCAAAATTTAAACCATAGCTAAAGCGCTGGTTACATTACTATCCAGATGCTTGTTTGATAAATTGACAGACGCCCTCACTCAAGCTCATACAAACAAGGAACACCTGCGGTTTCTAAATGAATGTCGTGATGAACAAGTGATTCCAAGATCAATGATAACCAAGTCCTTGTCAAAATTAGAAGACCAACCGTTTGGTGAAATACAACGAGCTATTTTGGACAAACATATCAGTATTAAGACTTTGGAAACTAAAAAGAATTTTGAACATTTATCGAGAAAAAGACGTCATTTTGAAGCTTCAATACCATCGGATTGGAAAGATTCTCTGCAGGAATATTGTTATTTGAATATGAAGAAGAAAGTGTATCAGAAGCTTAAACGCAAACATGACAACAAAATGAAACTCCTGATCGAAAGAAGCCCCTGGACTACCAACGCCAATCATGAATGTGTCGTCAATTTATCAAACAAGCAAAAAGTCCTTTAACAATTAACCATTCATTTTATATATATATATATATATATATATATATATATATATATATATATATATATATATATATATATATGTATATATATATATATATACTGATATATATATATTATATGTGTGTGTATTATATAATACACACATTAGAGATATACATTGCAGCTTGGACAGAGTTCCAGATAAGGAGGAAGCCATGAAAAACTCCTTTGACATTTTGCACGGAGAATGCAAGCAATTCAGATGACATTCCAAAATCCACGCGACATGGGAAAGGCAGAATCTGGTTTGTTTCATTTTGGTACGTGACTTGTCTGCTTTGTCGTGTTTGCCGGGATAACCGAGCGCTTATGGGTACGAAATATCTTCCAGTGTTGACGATACTGCTGATGCACAAGGAGATATAATGCTTACCACATACAGACATACACACACACACGCAACATATATATATACATATGTGTGTATATATATAATATATACTATATATATATTATATATATATAGTATATATATATATATATATATATATATATGTGTGTGTGTGTGTGTGTGTGTGTGTGTGTGCGTGAGTGTGACCTGTGCATGGTCATCCGATGCTCTAACATAGTACATAATAAGACACAGAGGATACGTTTAATACATGTTCTTAGCACTTAACTATGGCAGAGCCACGTTGCTAATTTAATTATACTACAAGTTACGTCAAAATAAAGGGAATAACGGTCGGTTGGCCCTCGATGACATATCGCTCTTGTGAACTTCACAAACCCCCACCGCCTAAGCCCACGACCTCGCCCTAACTGAGAAAATTACGTTACCGGTGTACCCTAGTTTGTCTCTAGACTCTAGGAAGATTATGATTGGCTCCCAATGTCCGAAACGACCAACAGCCCATAGCATCATACTGGTGTGGCATCTTGCTGGTACCAGAACAGTCACTTAGGGCAGCCGGCGAGATTTTTCCGTTACAACATCGGTCCATTTTGGAAATATATATTATTAAAAACCCCACTTCATGGGATCCGGTACAATACAAGCGAGCAAGGTCTTTAAGTATTTCATAGCATCCAATTTCAGTCCCGTCTTTTTATTTCATTCTAGCTCAATCATTACTCATGCAAACCTTATCTGTATGTGCGTGCATGTGCGCTTGTCTCTCGTTCTGTTAGATTTCATGTATCCTTTTGCAATTTGATTCTCATTCAGTGGTTTTAGTTTGATCATTCTTATCTGGCGATGATATCCAGGTCACAGAATAACGCTGGCAGAAGGTTTGCGTCAATGCCATTAAAATCCCGGAGGGTTTTGTAATACTTAGGGAACAGAAACCCAAACGAGCCTTAATTAGGAAGCAACTTGAAAGGGAGATGAAAGAGGATGTCGGCCGCCATCATTATCATGGAAAACCCTCCTGTGTTGATTAAGAGCCAGTCAATCAATGGCACATTATGCATCCACTCAGGCAATAGCATATATATATGTGATTAGTATAATTATGTATATATATATAGAAATATTTATATATCATAATATATCATCTATATATATATATATAGTATCATATATATATATAATATTTTAGTAGATACATATCTCTAATATATATTATATATATAATATATAGTGGACTATTTATATACATATAGTATTATATTATATATATGTATCTATTAAAGTATATTATATATGTATATAAACTAAATATTATATATATATATTATTATATATAATATTATTATAAGTTTATTATAGATATGTGTGTGTGTGTGTGTGTGTGTGTGTGTGTGTGTGTGTGTGTGTAGTAAAACTTATCTGTTTGTTTGTTCCAAGTGAACGTCTGCTCCAGTGAAACGAGCATTATGAAATTTGGCTCAGAGGTTAAGTTAACATAGGGCTCGAACTTTGTAGACTAATTAGATATTCTTAAAAACATACATAAACCCCCTAAAAAGTTATCACCTCTACCCCCCCTCTCCCCACAGATGAGCCCATGACCATTATTCTATGGGATTTTTAGATAGCATTGCTGTTGGGGCCGCAGAATCATAAACAAGAAAAGGGGAAAAGGAAATAAAGTTGCCAGAGTGACAGTCTGAGTAAGTAATAATTAGTTTATTTGCAATTTACGGAATAAAATTAACAGCAAAAGGAATACACTGCAGCACGCAATTAAATAGAATAGATGTAATGAGGTAACACTCGGATAAGGGTTGAATCTGTCCCCAGATAACTCAGTTAATGATGATTGGCAACGGTGTTGACTTCAAGCGCACTTGGGTCAGTACGAGCTCACATAACCAAATAAGAATGGACTTTGACTCTTGAAAGGCATAGATGTGTGTTGAGTATAAATTTACCATAATATGCTTGTTGTATGGAGATCGATAAGGAAGAAAATTGGAGGAGGTTATTAATTTACATCCATTATTGCCAAAGGTGAATAATTATTTCATGAATTAACTGAATTCAAGGAAGCAATTACCAAAGATTTTACACTGCACTTGTAGCAAGGGAAGGAATAGTGAAAGGTAAAAAAAAAAGTCGAGAAAGAAGATCAAGAATAAGGACGGATTCTTCTTAATTTCCATAAGTACCTAATGCAATTTGTGCATGCTGTAATAAAAGCATGAGTGGGGCTCTCCCTTCTTTTAGTTGATCTGTGCAGGCTAAATTAGTGGGTGCTTGGTGAGCCGTCACAGGTGAGAGGAGAGTCTGCCCAGGGAAGTCCTTGAAAGGATTCCTTGAAAAGTTGGGTCTTGTCTAGGTCGTGGCTCCGTTGCTGCTGACTGACCACTCCTAGGTCGTAAAATCTTCTCAAAACGGGTTGACCTTTGTTAATCTCCCTCGTGTGGAACACAAATGAATTCCGCGAGAAAAGGGGGAGCAGAAAAATGAGTGTCAGTTAACCAGGCAGGTGGTTTCTTTAGGGGATATCACAAAGGAGGAGACATTGGGCTTGGACTCTCAGCCCCTGGAAAAGTCAAACAACGGAGTGGTTGGTAGGCCTTTCGGCACACAGTCCTTTACTAGCAGTCTGCTGGATAAGGAGCATTTGTCGAAATGCCTAGCAACCACTCTGTTGTTTCACGTTCCCCTCTTGTCATTTGTTTTTTTTTTTTTTTATACATTCATCACGTTCCATATCTTCGTAATTCATTGTGTGTAGAAGAAGCACATAAATTACCATATTAGGTTGTTATTTGCATGCGGAACTTGAATAGTAAGGGAAAGCGTACGAGTATATAATCATTATATTTCAATTCTTTATTTTATTTTCTACATGCATCGTTGTAGCATCGAATCTCAAACTGAATAAAAAGATACTTCGTAGTAGTGCCAAAAGGAGTTGGCAAAATTTGGATCCGGAACAGTGACCCTCAGAATCCTGATATTATTCTTGATATTTAAGTTTTCAAATTTAATTATTTTCTCTCTTCCCATCTGTTAGAATACTAAGACAAGTTAAAGCTCTCCTTGTCCGCACGTCCTTACCTAAACCCACGTTTAGGTAATATAATGTGGTTTAATATAATGCGATTCGGATCCAGCAATAGGCTGTAGGTCCCGTTGCTGAGAAACCAGTCGGTTACTAGCCACGTAAAAAGAAAAAAAGGAAAAACTAATCCTTCGGGCCAGCCGTAGGAGAGCTGTTAAACTAAGATATACTTAAAATGTCAGAGCTGCAGCCGATTTGCTGGTAATGGTGACAACTTTGCCTTGATAAAGTCTGTCGTTTGCTCGTACTAAGTTGTGGTGCTTTGAATCGGAATTTTATTCGCCATGAACCTAATAGTTTTGCTCCGAATTTTTGGAACTATTGTTTAATTTTCCGTCATGTGTGTGTATCCGTGTGCATGAGTGTGGTAAATTGGTTTTATGTGCTTCTTAGCAGACCACTACAAAATCGAAATCAGATGTTCCTATTTTCCTTACGATGGTCCACGAAAGATTGCTTATCTTACGAGGGAGGTTTCACTCTATATGGTAATGCCTGTAAGCTTGATAACATCACCAAGCAAAAAGATTGTTAAAAAAAGCAAACTGCTGTTTCCACGGATTTTCTCATGTACGAGGTAATATAATGAAATAGGCTAAGACTTAAGTTTGGCGAAATCTGTTGCTAGCGAAATTTCATGGAAATGCAAGTTCGCGCTCTCGACGTCTTCCATATTATATATATATATATATATATATATATATATATATATATATATATATATATATATATATATATATATATATATATATATATAATATATATATATATATATATATATATATATATATATATATATATATATAATATTTTATATATATATATATATATATGAGGTTTTGTAGTTCCACAGGGGAAAAGAAAAGCTAATGATATAAGGCGCCTCTGTCGAGCAGCTCCTTTTGCCCTGGGGTTGCACAAACTAAGCAATGTTGTCCTTTCGCCAAGATCATATTTTAATTGTTAGATAAATTGTTGTAACATATTTTTGTTTTGAAACCTTCGAACTGGTTGTAAATCAGTATAAATAGGTCGTTACAGTAACGGACTTTCCTGTATCTCAATGGCCAATGTTTATCTAACTGCTTATTATTATTTTTTTTGTTTCTTATATTTTACTTTGAGTGTACTGTAGATTTTGCGCGCTAGTTAAGAAACAGCTCTCGATAATAAGGGCCAGTGGAGGACGAAACTGTTGAGCTAAAAGGATTTTCAGTTTTCTATTCCCCCTGTGACTACAACCTCATATATATATACATATATATATATATATATATATATAATATATATATATATATATATATAATATATATCATATATATGTACAATATGTATATACAGATATATATATATATATATATATATATATATTATATATATATATATATATATACATATCTATATATATTATAATATATATATATATAATATATCATATATATATATATTGTATTATATACATGTATATCCATGTATCTATACATATATATACATATATATATATATATATATATATATATATATATATATATGTGTGTGTGTGTGTGTGTGTGTGTGTGTGTGTGTGCATATAAACACATACACACACGTTCTGGGCAAGGAAGATTATCTGTTGAATAGAATCAAAGCCCCACATTGAGTGTCAGTTGGAAAAGAGAGGTCGCTGGAGAAGAAGAAAAAAAAATATTACCAAGTACAGTCTATTCACATATCTTAGTAAAATAATTTCCTTGGATTAGTAAGTGAGCCTTTGATTTCAGAGCTTAATTCTATAAATCTAAAATAGAAAATATCAATTGCACAGCGCCCATTTCGAGATCTTTGTACTGTTAGCTGTTCATAAAAAAAAGCATAGACCCTCCCTCAGTAGTTCCGCTATTTCTATTCGATTGGAAATATAGCTTTAATGTATCCTTCTGATCAGTGCACCTCATATATCTGTTTGAGATTTTAAGAGTTATTTTACCCCTGGGTCTTTCCTTTATTGACATTTATTTCAATTCAAAGTCAAACTTTCTGACAGCTTACAACAGATTTTTATCCCCAAACTGTTAGCTTAAGTTTCAAAGCGTAAATTGGTATATGTATCGTTTTACACTAATCATCTGGGTATATTTCAATCGGAGGAACTTGATTTTTTCGTTTTATGTTTTTGAATAACTGTTAAAATACTGATATTAGTATACGTATTCTTTTGAACCGTCATGTCAATGTAAGAATTTTTTTTCTAGCCCTGAAAATAGAATTTCATTCCTAATGTTGATTAGACGTCGGACTATCATTTATATATATATATATATATATATATATATATATATATATATATATATATATATATATATATATACTATTTATATATATATATATATATATATATATTTATATATATATATATATATATATATATATATATATATATATATATATGTGTGTGTGTGTGTGTGTATGTGTGTGTGTGTGTATTTGGTAATGAAATACGTGCAATATCTAATATTTATACACAACAACTCAGTCTTATTCGAATACTACTCTCTGTGCGTCTTTCTCTCAGTGTGGATATGGATATTGTGCCACCTTACCCGAAATTTAGTAACTCTACTCTCTCTCTCTCTCTCTCTCTCTCTCTCTCTCTCTCTCTCTCTCTCTCTCTCTCTCTCTCCGAACAAAGTAGTTCTCTTCAAAGCATTGATAGCAAGTGAGGAATTAGACACAATAAGTCTCACAGAAACATGGATACAAGAGGCAACAGGAAACTTCGTGGGAGAGTACCAGATACTGGATATAATGTAAAAAAAGATAGACTCAATAAAAAAGGTTGAGACGTTATGTTATATGTTAGGGACCACCTCAGTCCAATAGAGTGCAAAATTACGACCATGCAAGAAGTGATTGGCATCGACATAAACAGTCTAGGGAAGAAGATGACTCTAATACTAGGATACTAACCTCCCCACCAATCACAAATGTCCGAAGAGGAGCTGCATGCACTACTAGGACAAGAGATAAACAACAAACTCTGCATAATAATGGGAGATTTTAATGCAGCAGTACATTGGGACACGATGACCTCTGCATCAAACGTTGAAGAAAAGAGACTTTAGATTTTGTAAAAAATTAATTCCTCCACCAATGGGTTAACAAACCTACCAGAGGAAACAACATACTAGACATCGTCCTATCAACAGAAGATAATCTAGTGTCTGACCTTTCAGTAGGTGTAAATCTAGGCAAAAGCGACCAAAAAATTATCTAATTTCAAATTAATGTTCAACATAAAAAAAGAGACGAAGATATTAATGACATTAAACTACCGTCGACAAAACCTAAAAAAGCTAAAGGAGTACGTCAAAAATCTAGAGTACGACGAGAACACAGGCATAGATAAGCACTGGGAAGCCTTTCATGAGGAATACACAGAAAAACGCTCTAGATGTATACCATTAAGGCAAATACTAACAAATGTCAACCCTCAGCCGAAGTGGTTCAACAGAGAAATTAAAAATACAATAAGAGAAAGAGACAGATTGCACAAATCAATGAACCTATACCCAGCACCAGTAGAAGCAAGCAGGCATAAAGAACTTTGTAGATTGGAAAACAAATTAATAAGAAATGCAAAGATAAATGAGGATAAGAGAGTTGCACCAGTTTGTAAAGAAACTCCAAAAGAATTCTTTGCGCATGTTAATAATAGGAAACCAATGAATAACAGCATAGGTTCCCTAAGGGACAATAGAGGTAACCTGGTGAACTCAGACTTGGAAAAAGCAGAGTTATTGAATAAGTTTTTTACTAGTGTATTCACAATTGAAGACACTACCTCAGTACCGGAACCTGCTATTAAATGTGAAGAGGCAGAACCGTTGGACAATATAATATTTACAGAACAGGACATTAAAAACAAAATAGACAAATTCAACAAGTTCAAATCTCATGGCCCGGATGAGATTCCTCCAAGAGAAATTAAAGAGCTAAAAGAGAAGATAGTTCCTCGCCTATATAAACTCTATAGAAAAAGTGCTGAACAAAGAAAGGCACCAAAACGATAGACACTAGGTAATATTCCCCAGTTTACAAAAAAGGACCAAGAGAAGAGCCGGGAAATTATAGACCAATCTGTCTAACGTCGGTCTTTTGCAAGATTTTTTAGTCCATAATTGCAGATCAAATTGTGGATCTCATAGATAGAAACAACATATTGTTAAATAGCCAACACGGTTTCAGACAAAATAGATCCAGCCTATCAAACCTCTTGAAGTTTTTCCATAACATGCTTGTTATTTACGACAGTAGTAGAGCAATAGATATACTCTACTTAAATTTCCAAAAGGCCTTTGACAAATTCCCACACAAGAAACTGATGACAAAACTTAGAGCTTTAGGAATTGTAGGAGAAATAGCAGACTGGATGGAAGACTGGCTAACTTATAGAACACAGAGTCATAATAAATGGTGATTGAATCAGAATGGGCAGATGTAACAAGCGGAGTTCATCAAGGTTCTGTCCTTGGCCCTCTCTTGTTTTTTATATATTAATGACATTGATGTAGGCTTAACTAGCAGGATAGCCAAATTTGCAGATGACACCAAACTAGGTGTAAATGCACAGACCCAGATGCAGTGGAAAGTTTAAGAAATTATTTAATGAAAATTTGAGTGGCCAAAAAAATGGCAAATGCCTTTTCACATAGATAAGTGTAAAGTGTTACAAATAGGAACAAACAACCCTCGTGTACATCAAGAGGAGGACTTAGAATCATTATTACCAAGGACTTAAAATCCACTAAACAGTGCATAACAGCTGAAAAAAAGGCACAGAAACTAGTGGGATAAACAAAGAGGCAGTTCAAATAGAGACAAGGAAACGGTGCTGCAGCTCTACACATCAATAGTAGACTCCATCTTAAATATGCAGTACAGTTTTGGTCACCAACCGCTAAGAAAATACAAAGTTAACTCCATCCATCAAGGCAAATAGGTTACCGAAGATGACTAGAGAGCCTGAACATGTATGGCTTAGAAACATGACGATTGCCAGGAAAACTAATAGAAATATTCAAAATACTGAAAGGCATAACAAAAGTAGACAGTAACCTATTTACGTCAAACGAAAACCAGACAAGAAATAATGGATGGAAACTAGAACTGAAGAGACACAGCATATCCTACTGGGGGAACCTCTTTGCACACAAGATATGTGACACATGGAACAAACTCACCAGAAGTAGTAAACAGCAACAATTTGGAAGAGTTTAAAAGAGAGCTAGACAAAATCATTAGGGCACTGTGAATGAACAGTAAAACCTGCTCCTACAGATAAGTGAGCACACGATGTCTCCTCGAATGGACTAACAAGTCTTTAAGACATCCTAATCCGTGTAACTCTCTCCCTCTCTCTCTCAAATCTAGTAACTCTCTCTCTCTCTCTCTCTCTCTCTCTCTCTCAGGTGGGTTAAGACATTAATCTCAATACAGACTGGATGAAAAATGTTCCCCTCATCTACGGAACAAGAACCATCCGGTCTCCTAAGACCAAGTAGGCATGTGGGTAATATATGGGATTATCAATCATAACAAAGTGGCTTAGGTGGAATTATTCAAGCCATTTATCAATTTCGTAGACGTTGTAGACAACCACTATTTACGTAAAGGGTTTATATTTCATTCACTACCGCGGTTTGTGCTACTCTATTGTGACATCCATTATCACCATTGGTGTTTAGAATGAGGTTGTGTGTCCCGCGGCTACGAATCCTCTCAAGGTCACCGAGCCATGTACTACGCAGCATCAATTAATCATTGGAATTCGCCCATTCAACGATTGCTCATACACCACTGTCGTCTGACTTTAATGATCAAAACACAATGTTATCTAACGCTTACGTATCGAAAGATCATAGGCACGTAGTCTATATATATATATATATATATAATATATATATATATATATATATAATATATTATATATATATATATATATATATATATATATATATATATATATTTGTGTGGGTTATATATATATCTATTATATTAGATATCATATATATATATTATATATATATTATATATATACATATATACATATATATATATATATATATTTATTTATATATATATATATATATATATATATATATATTATATATATATATATATAGTATAGTATATATAAATATGTATATATAGGTTAAGAGGGCATTGTGGCTATTAAAATTGCATATGTATCTGGTAAAAACCAAAAGTGAACAGATTAGATTCTAAGTATATATATGTATATATACCTATATATGTATATATATATATATATATATATATATATATATATATATATATATATAATATATATAGGTTAAGAGGGCATCGTGGCTATTACAATTGCATATGTATCTGTTAAAAGTGACCAGTAGATTCTAAGTATATATATATATATATATATATATATATATATATATATATATATATATATATATATATATGTATGTATATATATATATATATGTATTTATGTATAATAGCATGGAATGTAACCGTTCAGATCACATTCATCTCCATTTACCTTTTACCATTAGTTGGTCCGTTATTTGAATAATAATAATTAACACAAAGTAAGAAATAATTTAATTGCAAATAACGGAAAATTAAAGATTTTACTTTTACTAAAGCCTGAAATGTTTCAATTCAGAATGATTCACATTTTTTTATTAATCTATTAATATAATTGTAATCCTCATTTGAGCCATGAGTCATATGATAATAAGTTAGTACCTTTGAAATGATAAAAGCTGATATTATTAGTGATGATAGAGATAAACAATGATTAAAGACGTTTTTACATCCATATAGAACATACAACTGCAAGGAGTAAAAACACTTAGACGAGCATGCTGGTAAAGTAAATGAAAATATAAATAATTCATCATTCATACGATTATTCATTTCGGCGATTCACTGGAATTAAAATGAACACGCATT
>NC_087200.1:68330438-68340438 GCF_015104395.2 Macrobrachium nipponense
ACATACTCCGCAATTTGAAACTAATGATAGTTTTTAAAATTAATTATCTCTCTCTCTCTCTCTCTCTCTCTCTCTCTCTCTCTCTCTCTCTCCTAATTTTTTCCAATATTTTTTTTCCGTTACAATACAAACACACATGAATACACACACACACACATATATATATATATATATATATATTATAATATATATATATATATATATATATATATATGTGTGTGTGTGTATATGTATATATATATATATATATATATATATATATATATATATATATATATATATATATATATATGCACACAGAACGTCTTGATAAAAAGATGAATTTACCTTCCCTTCCTGATTCATTAACGGTGACCGTTTCCTCATTAACTCTCGCAAATTGAGGAGTTTTCTCATAATGAACCTCGTTCATAATAGCAGGAACTTCTTTTCCCGAGGATTTTTCTCTCCGGGAATAGCTAGGAATACTACATTTTTTAATTTGCATGCGTGGGATGGTTCAGCTTACTCATTTATATTACTGGTTTTTCCATGCATACATACACACACACATTCATATGTGTAGATATATATATATATATATATATATATATATATATATATATACACGTTTGTACGTGTGTTTATAAAGGTATATTTATATGTATGGGAATGTTCCTTTTGATGCAAATTAGGTGTTCTTAAAAACCTTGAAGACGAGAAATGCACGCTTGATTTGCATTAAGTCTATAAGTTTAATAGTAATTAATATCCATATCTACAAATGCAGTTCATTTATTCAAACACTTACACAATAAAACCTTTAGAGACTAGAAGATTCATTTTATTTCTTATTTAACGTATTTTTATGTGTCCGCCGATACTTTTTTTGCAATATATAGTTTTATTGTTTAGTCTCATAATTTTTATTTCAATTTAATAAAAGAGAATTACATTATGAGAAACCTTGCTTCGCAGGCAAATAAATAATAATAATAATAATAATAATAATAATAATAATAATAATAATAATAATAATAATAATAATTGATTTTATACTATATTCTTTCAATTCTACTTATGATTTGTCTTTCTGGCACGTTGATATTACAAAGCAGCTGTCCAATATTCATCGTGCTGTAGGTCGTCCATGGAATTTCGGGCTGGTGTTATCAAAGGCAACGGGGTATCAGGGACAGGCTGGGGTTTGACAACAGGTATTTAGGTGTCTGGTAGGTCGGGAACAGACCGTAGTCGTCAGGGGTCGAATCGGTATTTCTTATGTTTTTCTTCTTTTCTGGTTTTTCCTATAGGCGTCTACATGTTTCGGCCTTCTCCTCTGGCATCATCGGGACGGGATCGCTAAGGGCAATGTTCTGTGTCAGTTGTTATTGTTGTTTAAGATTAAGCTGGCTTTATGCCAGCACGGGCTCTTGCTCAAGAGCAGCCCGTAGTTATGGGATGGATTCGCACTATTTATCGCATTCGAGTGGCTTGAGGGTCTGGTACCTCACTTTTCATTAGGCAATACCTGTGGCGTCACGAGCGATGTCATCATGGGGGCGGTTGCTGATTGGCTGCCCTCATCCTTATCGGTGATGGTGGAGGTCCCTTCGAAGGGTGTGCTACTAGTTCGTCCTCAGGGGGAAAGCCTGGGCTTCGATCACCCTCAGGGTTACTGGGGACGTCCTCAGGACGAGGGCTAACGCTTCTATCATACTCAGGATCCCTCTGGTGCAACGGTCGTTGTGGGACGTTGTCTGCTGCTCTCCTGGAGGCGGTGAGGAGGATGAAGGTCTCCTGTGTCACGTTCATACTGGGATTCTTCCTCCCGATGTGCAGTGCTTGTAAGATTCGATAACCTCGAAGTTACCGACGATGTCACAGCGGTG
Organism: Macrobrachium nipponense; assembly: GCF_015104395.2. Lineage (NCBI taxonomy): Eukaryota > Metazoa > Arthropoda > Malacostraca > Decapoda > Palaemonidae > Macrobrachium > Macrobrachium nipponense. The sequence goes on from NC_087200.1 coordinate 68,332,310, forward strand.
GATTCTTTTATTATGTGCAGTTCTTGCATGATTGAATATCTTTCCTTCCTGCGCGTGACAGGATATGTTATCTAAAATTGGTTATAATTCAACTTGATTTACGAGACAAATGGAATTATAGACCTTCAACTATTCTACAAAAAAAATAAACCATTCTTTAACAAAAATATTAAAAGAGAGACAATCAACACTGAGGATATTGTAGGAAATGTCTACCGACTGAGAAACTATATGCATAGTCTCCTTGTAGCTCCATATGTGCCGTTTTTACTATACACCTGCTTAATTCAGGTGATTTGTGGTATTAATCAAAATCTTATCATACGGAAGTACTTCTCTCTCTCTCTCTCTCTCTCTCTCTCTCTCTCTCTCTCTCTCTCTCTCTCTCTCGGTTTGCGTTGTGTATCTTAAATTAACATTCATCGGTAGTTGCGCTTATTATCATTATTATTATTATTATTATTATTATTATTATTATTAGTGGTCCCTCTTTTATGGTAGCTGTATTAGAAAAGTGCTGTTTCAACATAATATAGCTTGTAAAGCATTCTGTATTCCTATTATATTCTTATCGTCTGCAGGTAGTTATTATTATTTTATTTATTTATTTATTTATTTTTGGTTTATGAGAGTCATCTTATTCGACTGGGTGGTAAAATATTATAGTGTAGGGATCTGGGTTGCATCCTGCCTCCTTAGGAGTCCATCACTTTTCTCACTATGTGTTCTGTTTTTAGTAGCACACTCTTCTACTTGGGCCCTGGAGCTGCTTCGGCACTAGTTTTTCCAGGTTCCTTTTCAGGGATCTTGGGATCCTGCCTAGTGTTCCTATGACTATGGGTACAATTTCCACTGGCATATCCTTTATACAATCTTATTTCTATTTTCAGGTCTTGATATTTGCCGATTTTTACTCTTTTCTTTCTCATTTATTCTGGTGTCCCATGATATTGCGACATCAGTGAGTGATACATTCTTCCTGATTATGTCGATCGGCGTAACGTCTGGTCTATTGGCCTGTATTACCATATCTGTTCCCAGAGGATCCTTGCCTGATCATTTTCTATTCTCCCTCAGGTTGGTGTTCGTACCACTTTACTGCTGGTGTTCCTTGCATAGGCTCCAGTAGAGTGCTTTTGCTACTGAATCATGCCTCTTTTTGTACTGGTTTTGGGCAAGCGCCAGACATTCACTTGCTATGTGGTTCATGATCTCGTTTTTCATATTGCACTTCCTGCATATGGGTGAGATGTTATTTCCATCTACATTGGTTTGTTGTGCCATTCCTCTGTCCTTTTATTAATTATCCTAACTGTATATTTCTGGGTCTTCGTCTACTTTTATCAGTCCTTCCCATGCACTCCTTAACCACTTGTCTTCACTGGTTGTCAGGTATTGCCCCAGGGTTTTTCCTTCGATGTTGACGCAGTCCTCTATACTTAGTAGCCCTCTCCTTCCTTCCTTTCGTGTTATACATAGCCTGTTTGTATTTGCTCTTGGGTGTAGTGCCTGTGTATTGTCATGTGTTTGCTACTTTTCTGATCTATGCTGCTGAATTCAGCCTTTCGTCCACTCCAATACTCCTGCACTGTATCTGATTACTGGTACATTCGTTAGTGTTTATAGCTTTCATTATGTTTCTAGCGTTGAGTTTTGACTTGAGTATCACCTTAAGTCTCTGCATATGTTCTTTCTTTATCGTGTCATTCATTTCTTGGTGTTTTATATCCTCCATCTATCACTCCCAGGTATTTCTATCCTGTCTCGTCTATGTGTTTGAAGCCATTCCCATTGATAGCTTTATCCCTTCAGTCCTTGTTTGTCTGCCTTTTTGTATGTTGACCAAGGATTTTTTCATCCCAAACTCTGCACTGATGTCTCCGGATACAATCCTTACTGTCTGGACTAGGGTAGCTATTTCATTGATGCTCTTACCATACAGCTATATGTCGTCCATGAACATCAGATGGTTAATTTTGTTGCTCTTTTCTTTAGTTGGTACCCAGCATCCATCCTCTGCAGTACTTTTGTCATGGGAATCATGGCTACTACGAAGAGTAGTGGTGACAGTGTGTCGCCTTGAAAGATCCCTCTTCTGATGTTAATCTCTGGTAGTCTTATCCCAGAGCTTGTAAGTATTGTATTCCAGTTGCACATCGTATTTTTTAGGGATCTGTTGGCGTTTCCCTCTGCCTCATATATTTTCAGGCATTCTATTAGCCTTGTATGCGGTATCATGTCGAAGGCTTTCTAGTAGTTAATCCATTCTATGCTTAGGTTGGTGCTCCTTCTCTTACTATTCTTCATTACCATTTTGTCTACCAGGAGCTGGTCTTTTGTGCCCCTACATTTCCTTATACAGCCTTTCTATTGGTTGGGGATGTTGTTTGTATCAGCTAGGTAATTTTATAGCCTTTCACTGATGATACCATTGAAAATTTAACCCGGGTACAATTACATCATAAATAGTTTATGCAATGGTTTTGTCATTTTTACAATAATATCACTAGTTTTCAGTTACATAATGTCGAGATACCAAATAGTCACAAAAGTGTGATGAAGTTAGTTATGATATAGGTAATTTTAAATAGTTATTTGGGTTACAACTAACGGGAATGAGTGATTGCCCAATATAGCACATAACTGGAGCGTATGGTTTGGTACCGAGTGACTCCCTAAGGAATTTTCAGAAGGGTTGAAATCTGGGTTCTTTGAGGTTTGCTGGTGTGTATGAATGAGTTTATTATTTTTTTTTAAGTTCCTATTTGCGGAAATCTTCAGTTCTTTATTTATGATTAACCTCATTCTACCGAAGTTCCGATGTTAAACTCACGAATACGAGCCGAATACTGGGATCTTTGTTCGTGAGAGCCTTCATATAATTCCACTAGATTTTCTCTAGATTTTACTGCTGCTCTTCCGTTTTTAGTCATAACGTATCTTGGAATGGCTATCAGGAATCAGGATGCTAAGGCATGATTATTTTGCTACCTAATTCTCTTCCTCCTTTTTTACCTCCCTTTAGGGGGGATTTTACGAAGCGTTTCTTCAGCAATAGAGTTTGGATCAGTTCTTGACAAATAAAATCAGTGCATAAAGTGTGTTAGTATGTCCTGTCACCCTACCGGTCATTGCCGTGTTTCCGCAGCAACAGCTATTCATAACAGCACTTCATTCAGCAGCGACAAAGAATAAAGCAAGTTTATAAGATATTTTGAGTTTTTTTTTATATAACCACAAGGTGTTATTACTGTGTATCGCAACACCTTATGAAACAAAAACTATAAGCAAAGATTCAAAAATACGATTAGTTTATTTCTTTATAAATGACTGCAGTTGAATTCTTAATGTCTTAAACCATAATGAGATTTCAAACTTGAATGGCTAAAAGTATATAATGATACTGTGACTTTTGTAGATAAACTATAGTAATATCAGGGGAAATAGTGAACGTATATAAATTCCTGTCAGAACAAGAAGTAAAAGAGTCACAAAGAAAAATGTTTGTCATCTATTTCGGATCCCGACGGGAATTTCACTTATGCGCCTTGATGGTTTCGAAAATTGGATCATTAATATCGCCGGAAAGGTAACTTAGCTGTAACAGTAGGCCTCTAAATTTCACAGATAAATTCCATGTGTAACTGGGATTCTGAGCCAGCTATATGCTGTTGTGAGTTTCCTTTGTCGGATTATTCTTTTTATCATAGTAGCTGTATGAAGTCGGAATTAACTTGCCGACGTGAATGACGACAAAACGCTATAGATAGATGGGAAAGTTTTGTGTGAAGCTGTGGCTGCTTTCTGGTTTTCTTTTGGGACCACTCCTTTGCAAAGGAAACATATTTTTACACGCACTTCTATATATATATATATATATATATATATATATATATATATATATATATATATATATATATATATATATATATATATATGTATGTATATATATATATAATGAAGAACTTGATCACGAAGTATATAAAACGTGATGCTATGGTAATAAGTTGTATATGCCTTGGTGTTTTTTCAAAATGTGTTTTCTGGACGAATCATCTATTGACCACGTTTGGGCTCTTACAAAGTGTGGCTGCTTAAAAATCGCTTATCCTTCCCTCAGGCGTTTCCTCGTTTCTGTAGAGTGAAATCGACCTTATTGCTAATATTGTAATGTCAGTTTGGATATTAAGCCTACTTTGACTAGTTTTTTCCTCTGTACGATCAGTTGTGCCTGAGTAAAGGGTCGCACTAGACCGAAAGTGCTTCGCTATCTTGCTTTTCATTTTTTCCTCCGTGGCAAAAAACTTTATATTTATATATATATATATATATATATATATATATATATATATATATATATATATATATATATATATATATGTGTGTGTATATTACGTTTTGTGTTTCTTAATTCATGATAAATTTTGCAGATTGCGTTTTAACAAAAGCTTTCAAATTTCCTGAAATAGTTAACTTGGAATTTCAAGAGACTATGTACAATTAGAGTTTACTGTAATTTGTATTCCTTCATTAAAAAAAACGCTGCATTCCATTGTTCAAGAAGATTCTTTTGAACGTGTGAAGTATCAAATAATTACATCACATGCTTTGATAAAATCTTCCTGAACTTAAGGATGTAGCATTTCTGATAAATATAAAGTGGCAATTAAAATGTAACGGCTTATAGTGTCTTGAAATTTCTTAATGTATTCATTCTGTTCATATGTAAATATCACTGAATTGTGATCATTATTCAATATAGTCATTCTTTCGGAATATTAATAACGTTTACATTTAAATTGCAATTTTCTATTAAGTAATAATTTTTCATTCTTTGCAAAATCTTATTTTGATTTATTGTCCAACTTATATCGCCTGACTGGAGGTAAATATAAAGATAACATGTACTTTAAAATAAACGTTAGTATGCATTTTCTAAATATGAAGCAAGTGATATTTCACATAAATTTCTGTTCATAAAAATGTTTCAATTGAATTATAAGTTTGAGTATAATTGCTAATCCGATAAAAAGGTAAAAATCTTCAGTCTGAAAATTCAAACAAAGTGACGACATTTTGAAGCTTGTGGTGCAATATATATAATAGATTTGACGTCTATAGTAATAAAGCTCGAATAGTTCCCTGTGGCCCATTCAATATTTTTAATCCCCTCCCAGGTATCTAGGCTAATATTTTTTGGTAATGAAACTACATATTCCGTTATGACACAAATGGTATGTAAGACTGGCCATTTTAGGTAAACTATTTTTTTTTTTTTTTTTTTATCGTCCTATTCGACTGGGTGGTATTTACAATGAGGAGTTCCGGGTTGCACCTTCCCCCTTCGGAATCCATCACTTTTCTCACTTTATGCACTATTTCTAATAGCACGGTCTTCTACATGAGTCCTGGAGCTACTTCGGCATCTAGTTTTTCCCGGTGCCTTTTCAGGGATCTTGGGATCGTACCAAGTGTTCCTATGATTATGGGTACAATTTCTACTGGCATATCCTATATCCTTCTTATTTCTAGTTTCAGCTTTTGGTACTTGCCAATATTTTTCTCTTTCTTTCTCATCTACTCTGGCGTCACATGGTATTGTGTAATCAGTGAGTGATACTTCTTGATTTGTCAATCTATTGGCACAGATTCCCTATCTGTTTTGATTCCATAGTCCCAGAGGATCTTTGCATGATCTTTTTCTATTACTCTCACAGGTTGGTGTTCGTACCACTTATTACTGCAAGCTAGCTGGTGTTTCTTGCACAGGCTCTAGGGGAGGATTTTTGCAACTGAATCATGCCTCTTTTTTTTTTTTTTTTTTTTTTTTTTTTTTTTGTACTGGTTCTGTGCAACTGCCCGACATTCGCTTGCCGTGTGGTTTATTATCTAGTCTTTCGTATTGCACCTCCTGCATATGGGTGAGATTTTCTTTCCATTTATCGTTCTTTGAACATATCTGGTTCATAGGGCCTGATCTTGTGCCACTGTTACCATTCCTTTTGTTTCCTTCTTGAGTTCTTCCCTCTGTGGCCATTGCCATGTTTCATCGCTAGCCAGTTTATTTTAATCTATATATACTTACATATATTATTTGATAGTAATATATATATAAAATATATATATATATATATATATATATATATATATATGTGTGTGTGTGTGTGTGTGTGTCTAAAAAATCATAGTAGATGCGTGTGACTTCATTATATAAGAGAATACCACAGGAAAATGACAGGCAGAAGGCCAGTACCAACCGCATTCTCCTGTATATTTAGGCCTGAATAAGCTGGAGAAAAGCACTTAGTACTGACCCACTGCCAGACATTTTCCTGTGGTATTGGCATATATATATATATATATATATATATATATATATATATATATATATATATATATATATATATATATATACGATATATATATATATATATATATATATATATATATATATATATATATATATATATATATATACGTATATATATATATATACATATACACATACATACATACATTTTATATATATATATATATCATTTGATAATTTGTGTGTACGTATATTACGTATATACAGTACAAAGGCGTAGGCTGAGTGTGTGATGCAAAACTGGAATCTTGTTACAGTACAGACCCAATAGTGTTTTACCAAAGCAAACATAAGGAGACATAAAATACGTCTTGGAAGGTTTTGAAGACGAAAGTAATGTTTGTGATGCATTAAACTTGAGCAGAATCGCATGATCCAACTCGCAATCGAAGTGAGGCGTTTTTCACAAAGCATTCTCTGGTTTATGATATCATGCACTCAAGATTCCAGTTGGATGGTTGCAGTTTATTGCATTCATATCTCAGTGTTCAAAGGAAGCTGGATATTATCTGGAGATGGAAATTCAAAGACTTTTATTCCGGCGTAAGAATACCAGAACCGGTTTTTTTTATAGTGAATGTAAACATTGCTTGGATCTAATCTCATGGGATGACAAGAACATATTTGCCATCCCAGAGGAGTTCTCCTTTAGGATTTAGAATAAATGCCCTGTATTGTAAATATAAAGCATTATTTCACCTATCACATCATTTAAAAGAAACTGTCATAATTCTGAATACGATAATATGTAGGGTCAAGACTTAAAGTAGTAATAGTTGATAAAGACTATAAAGGCAATAATCACTTAATTCTTCATTCTTTTTACAGGCATCTATTTGCACTACTACCATTCTTCTCTGTGAATGTTTGAACTTTAATCAAATGTAAATGATATTCACTAATGGTTTTTCGCATACAAGCTCAAAAATAAAATGGAAATAGTTCTTTTAGCAACACTGTCGCGGAAAATAAAATCTAAGGCTACGTTGTCAGTAAGAACACTTAGGCAAACTGCTGTGTTTTCCTTAATTATTAACGCAAATCATCTGCAATTCCTCTAAATAGAATTTCAAATTCCATGATGATATGTTTGTTAATCTGTAGGTATACGATTTTGAAAGTAAATCTTAGTCTATGAACAACTGCAAAAGTATCAATTCCTTTATATATACTTTTTCAAGATTAATGCGTTAGTTATTTTTTTTACATTAACCTTTCATAGCTTAACGAAAATTTGTAAAAGCTTTTGGGTAATGAATGTCTGAATAAACAGAATTGGACAGAATTGGCATCAATAAAAAAGAAACACTTATTTGCATCGATAACGTGATAATTACTTTGGTAGTGAAGATATATATTTTATCTTAATCTCACTCGTGTTTTATAATAGTACCTGTCGGAAAACCCTGCCATAACAGGAAATGATTGAAAATGAATGATTTCAAAAAATAAACTTCAAAGAGAAAGTAAAACTAGCTACATTTAATGAGTAAACAGAAGCTGCCAAATACTGGAAGCCCAACAGAGAGAAAGAGTAATCATCACTGAGCAAATACATCATATGTTTGTTTTATACTTCATGTGTTTGTTTTTTATCTTGCGTTACATTTTTTATTTTTTTGCGAAAATCATTACACTAACTTAGAAACGGAATCATTGCCAAATAAGCAGTATCTGAATGCATGGTCAGTTATTTATCAGTAATTTTGTCGTTTTAACTGAATCGAATTTCGTAGAAAATAATTTATCGTAAGTATCC
>NC_087200.1:68347938-68379774 GCF_015104395.2 Macrobrachium nipponense
ATATATATATATATATATATATATATAATACTATATATATACAAATATTATATGTACATATATATATATATATATATATATATAATATATATATATATATATATGTAATTTTCGTTAAAAGCAATTGCTTTAGTGGCATCAATAAGTTTCTTGCCGATTTCTTCACACCGACGAAGTTTTTTCCGATTCTCGTTCGTCAATTTCTGGTGAAAAATACGCAGACTTCCTTCTTCCATTTATTGAATTTGGTCGCGATAGCTGTTTCGCCTTATGGCATTATCAAGCGACTACTGACTTACTGACTTACAATTTGGCCTTTCGGCCTATTTATTTCATCGTGTGGGAAGTATGACCTTGAGGTATGGGTACTGGTTAGTCTAGGGATTAACAGCTTAAGGGCGTTGTTTTGGATACAAAGAACATAAGGACATATGTGCTGTGACAATAACAGTGAAAGTATAAACCGTGGTTAAATAAATATTCAAAATACAATGCCATGTGCTAGTGTTTCCTTAAATGTATGCTTAAGATTTAATGTTACATATTGGTTTTAGATAAATTACAAAATTACATACAGGAATAGAAATGAATTTAGAAATCTAAGTACAGGAATAAAAAAAAAAAATTATTTTATAGTATGCATAAAGGTACAAGTCAGATAATTTCTGTTATACATAAATGTGTATAACTTAAATTTGAGTGAGTGAGTGAGTGAGCGTGTGTGTGTGTGTGTGTATGTGTGTGTCCAAATGGTCTATGTTTGTTAACGGCTGCAGATTCGTGTTGGGCGGGGTCTCAACGACCTGAGCAAGGATGTTACTTGGCTCTCGCTGGGCCCTCTCGTGTCTTCTAAGGGGCGCGATATTCTCGGTGGGTTGGGGCGTGTTGTCTGGTCTCTGTTGACTTGCGTATTCCTTCTCCTGCTGGAGGGGAGTATATGGTCCGACTCTTGTTGGACGTTCAAGGTCGGCTTCTGAATAACGATGCTCACCGCTTCCGTTATTAAGAGGCGACCGTAGTTGTCTTCTCTGTGCACGACCTATAGAGATGGCTTCCTGTCGTGAACATCTATGTAGTGTTGATGGATGGCCCCTTGATTTCTGTGAGCCAGCAGACGTCTCCGAAGGGTCGTTGTATTGTGCCCGATGTAGTTTTGGCTGTGAGATTGACACATTTCCTCTGGACAAGTAAATTTGTAAACTACATTCGTGCACATCTCCTTCGGTCCCCCCGGAGCGGTGCTGTTCTTCATTATTAAGGCTGCTACGAGGTTGGGCTTACTATATATCCTGAGGCTTATTTTGTGGTAAGGTGCTTTTGGGGTTACGCCTCTGTTTATTATCCCGCGTAGTGTGCAGCAATCCTCCTTGTATGCAGACCCATAATGTACTCGATGGTAAATTATCAAGTTCTCCTCGTTTTTCGTCGTCGTGTTGGGTTGGTAAAATTCGTCCATTTTCTTTTTTATTGCTGCTTCGATCATTTGATCTGCATAGCCGTTGTTTGTTAGTAGTTGGCGAATTCGATCGAGTTCGTTATGTATGTCTCTCCATGATGAGCTGTGTGTGAAGGCTCTGTGGACATACGCACTCACGACAGACTTTTTGTATGCGTCCGGGCATTCCCCACGTGCGTTCAAGCAACGGCCAGCGTTCGTTGCTTTCGTATAAACGGTCGTCTTAAACTGTCTTTCTTGTTGTTTTACCAAGATATCAAGAAATGGTAAAGTCTTCTGTTGGCTGTGCTCTGTGATGAAGTTGAGCACTGAGTTTCTTTTTAGAGCATCTGCTAGTTTTCTGACATCGTCAGGTTCTTTTATTGTGACGAAAATATCGTCGATGTAGCGCCCATATATCCTAGGTTTTTTATGTTCTCTGAAGGTCCTTTCTTCGACGGTGGCCATGTACATATTTGCAAAAAGGACCCCTAGTGGGGATCCCATGGCGACTCCGTCTATTTGTCGATATAATTCCCCCTGATGAGAGAGGAAAGGGGCCTCCATAGTACTAGCCTTCAGCATATCTCGGAGGACATCTTCGGAAATGGGCAGCGGGTTCTTCTCGGACCTGTATACACGATCAAGGATGATGTCGACCGTTTCTTCGACGGGAACATTCGTGAACAAACTTTCAACGTCGAGTGAGGCAATGTCGTCTTCTGGTCCTTTTTCCTGTAAGAGATCAATAAACTCCACCGCTGATTTCAGCGAAAATGCCCGGTGCATATTCGCTGAGATCAGCGGTGGAGTTTACTGATCTCTTACAGGAAAAAGGACCAGAAGACGACATTGCCTCACTCGACGTTGAAAGTTTGTTCACGATTGTTCCCGTCGAAGAAACGATCGACATCATCCTTGATCGTGTATACAGGTCCGAGAAGAACCCGCTGCCCATTTCCGAAGATGTCCTCCGAGATATGCTGAAGGCTAGTACTATGGAGGCCCCTATCATCTCTCATCAGGGGGAATTATATCGACAAATAGACCTTTTTAGGCATTTTCATAGGCCTTTCCTAACCACCAACAAGAGCAAGGACAACAACAACAAAATAGTTTGTAGGATTACTTCCGAGTAAGCGAAAACGTACTTTTTGACACTAGTGATTGTTTAGAATTACGTGTGACCCTATGATAATAAAGTTAAGTACATGAAAATCTAACTGGCTTGTTATTGCCATTACAAACAAATGAATTTTCCTTAACTTCCTTTATTGCGAAGTTCGAGAGAAAGCAGCAAACAACTTCCTATATACCCCAGAATATACAAGTGCCTAGAGAGAGAGAGAGAGAGAGAGAGAGAGAGAGAGAGAGAGAGAGAGAGAATTAATCCTCTTAGAAAAAAATAAGACCGAGCACATTGAAAAAGTTTGGGGAATTAGAAAGTTAGTCATTGCATAAAAAAGAAACCTAATTAATTTAGTTTTGTAGGCCTCACTAAGCTATCCTCTTCAAACTGTTAAAAAAAAAAAAAAAGCAGGAGACTTGCCCGACGGTTAAATGAAAAAGTAGATGAGATAGAAGCTATGTGTTGACCTTTCGTTCTTATTGTAAGACATTTTTTTTATTGGCGATTTTAATTAATTTTAGTAATTCTTCCTTCCTGCCCTACAATAGCATCAGAGTTCACCTTGAAAATAGTCAGTAAAGATCACTAAATGGATTTTTAAAAATATACCTAGTATTGGATGACTATAGTCATTAGAGTTATATCAGCAAACCAGTTATTTTTGGGGGGTAAAGGGTTCCACAGTAAAACATGAGTACCTTTCATTTTTAGTATAAGGCATTTTTGCTTGCTTTCGTTCCTTATTTCCTTTAAAAAAAACAATTCTGATTTTTTCAACTTTTACTTTTTTATGACATGTTAAGATTTTATCAATGATCTAGGTCTACTTACGATGAAAATATTAGCGAGGTCTACTTTCCAGCTTGCCATGAACATATTAGCGGTTAACCAAATAATGATTTGATGTGTATACACACAAATATTAGAACTTGTATGTTTTTGGATTTATTAAACATATATATTGCGTAACGTAGCAATCAGTTCTCGAGAGTTAACAACGAAAAATTTACAGCGGTGAATATCTTATTTTATTTTATTTTTTTTAACGAGCACTTGGGAAAGAGTGTAAATGGTTTGGAGAATTTGGACACTTGTTGGGAATCATACTTTCGGAACAAAACTTCTCTATTTATAACAGGAAGCTTTAGAGATCTGAAAAGGGCATTTTTATTGTCTACTAGTTCACCTAATAATCCCTTTATCTAGGCTAATGAAGAATTAAGGGCAATATCAGTGGGAACAAAGGACTAGAAATTTGTATGTGATTCATTACCTAATTATATATATATATAATATATATATATAATATATATATATATATATATATATATATATATATATATATAATTAGGTAATGAATCACATACAAATTTCTAGTCCTTTGTTCCCACTGTGTGTGTGTGTGTGTGTGTGTGTGTATGTGTGTGTATGTGTTTGTGTGTCCTGGGCATGACATTAAACTGCACCTATGGGTAGGGGGAGCTCAATAGTCTCGGTTGACAGTCCTCCTAAGAGAAGGAAACTCTGAGGTAAAACCAAACCCTTCAACGATAAGGCAGGCCGAGGAGAGGACATTGATTTAAAATCAATGGCTGCAGTAGCGGAAAAAAGGTTGCAATTGTAAGGGCCCTTTCACACTATGCGTTTTGCCAACGCAGTTTGCTGCATTGAGGTAACGCAGACAGCAGTCGACTTAAGGGGTTTTGACGAAGGAAAAACCTATTTCTGGGTGATGACTGCGTCGCGCCAGTGAAATAGTTCCTTTAGCACTCATTTCTAAGTATAAGTATTGCTACAAATACAAGAGAAAAAAGCTACATGTTAGTGCCAGAGTATTCTGGCTCGCTCACCTTTATTCAAGGTGTCGGTTTGGTATCTGGGGCGAGTGACACCACTACCAGAGGTCCCTTGCCATTTAGTCTCTTCCTTCCTCAATATCCCTCATCTACAGAGGAGCTGATCTAAGCCCCCGCTACCAGCTACTACTACAGCTAGCGCCTTTGTTTTCATTCCTGTAGATAGCAACCAAGCTTGGGCCAGATAGGATGTGGAAGAATGAGAAGGGGTGGGCTCAGCCTGTGTCGCTCTGTGAAATAGTAACAGAGAATTGACCCCACCAGCTTGGAAAGTTAGTGCAGATAATCAATTAATATAAGGTAAATTAAAACTCGATTAGGATTAAATACTATAATCTAGATAATTAATCCTACAATAATCAATAAAGTTATCAAACAGGTAATCGTTTTAATGATCCTTAGAATCAAACTTATCTACACAACAGGGTTGAATAACCCAACAATTAGCTTAAAGTAATACACACCAATTAACAAGAATATAATATACAGAAATTAGACCCAGATACAAATATATACATTCCAAATCATCAGTATACATAGAAAGTGCCATCCAAGGTAAAGTATAAAACCCAGTAGCGACCGAGCTACGGCAAGAATGCTAGCGAGGCAGGTAGGAGAGAGAGAGATGCAAAGAGAGACATAGGCTAAATAACAACTTATTAATGTTTTAAGCAGTGTCAGGGGAAACTGTGTTTCCGGCTGCCACTGCTGGGAATTTAAGGGCCTCTAATGACTTTAAGTAGTGGCGTTTAAATACTGTCGGGGACTCCCAGCCTTTGTACTTCTTGAGATCGTCAAAATTCATATGTTGAAAATAATTAATTGAGGTGGCTACTGCCCTAACATCATGTGCCCGTGGAAAAGATTCCGGGTTAGCTTGTTTTATAAAGTACAAAATTTGTTGTCTAATTCCTTTTAGGGAAATAGTACCACCTTTTTCCTTAATGAACAAAGGGCCTGAAGATAACAGGGCAGTTCTGCTTAAATATGCTCTTAGGGAATTAACTGGACAGAAGGACGGGTCTTGAGGAAGTGGGACAATCTTCCATGGAGCCCATCTATCTTGTGGGTCCTCATTCTTAGCTAAAAATTGACGATCTGGCAAGAGTAGTAGTTCTCCTGAAGGGAGAAACTCGATATGACCTAGTTCCCTAGATAGGGCCGACAGTTCAGAAATCATGGCTCCTGAGGCTAAACTTATTAGAAATAACGTTTTTATTAGGAGAGTTATATAATCACATGAATCGTCATTAGTGTCAGAAGCCAATTTAAGAACCTCATTTAAAAATCATGAGACCGTCCTGGGTCTCTCAGTTGGTCTAAGTCTAGCACAGGCCCTTGGAATAGATGAAAAGTACGAATCTGTTAGATCAATATTGAACCCAAATTGGAAGATCTTCTTAAGTGCCAATTGGTAGTAGTAATTGTACTAGCTGCTAGACCTTTTTCGAACAGGGTTCTAAAAAAGTTTATAGCCAGATTCGTGGTCATGGTTTGTGCATTTGAGTCCTTTGAAAATATGGCTATTTTCTTTACTGCTGAGTCACATTGACGCAAGGTTGATTCTCGTTTGTCGGATTCTAAGAATCAAATGTTTTGAGGATCGATGTTGGCATCTTTCTGGGCCGCAAACTTCATGAAATCCATAAAGTTAGGGCTTTCTGAATTCCTAAGGAAGCGGACACAGTCCGCGTTTATACCAACTCGTCAGTTTGGGATTGGGAATCCGTTGAGGCCGGAGTCCCAATTCCAGTAGTAGAGGAAACCAATTGCTCTTGGGCCACTTGGGGGCTACTAGTGCAAAGTGACCTTTGAAAGTCCTGAGCTTTTTCAGGACCTTCAGGAGTAGATTCACTGGAGGAAAGAGATAAATTCTCTTCCAAACATTCCAATCTATGGCCATAGCGTCTGTGGCGTAAGCCAGAGGGTCCAGGTTGGGGGCCACATAACAAGGAAGTCTGTGGTTCGACTCCGTGGCAAAGAGATCCACTTGAAGCCCTGGTACCTGTTGACAGATCCATTTGAATGACTCCTTGTCCAGAGTCCACTCCGATTCTACTGGGGTGGATCGTGACAGGGCATCCGACACCACGTTTCTCACTCCTGCTAGGTGAGTGGCTGACAGGTGACATTTGTTTCTGTCTGCTAGGGCAAATATGGCTATCATGACGTGGTTCACGTGGCTCGATTCGGAGCCACCCCTGTTTATGCAGTGAAATACTACTGCATTGTCTTATACCACCTTGATATGAGTCTTCTTGGCTGGAAGAAGTCTTTTCAGGGTAAGAAACATTGCCATAGCTTCTAGTACATTGATATGTAGCTGGCGGAATGATACTGACCAGGTTCCCTGTACTTTCTTGTACTGTGAGTAACCGCCCCAGCCGGTTAGTTAGGCGTCTGTGTGGACCACTAGCGCTGGCGGAGGAAATTGCAAGGGTATTGTCTTCGACAGATTCTTGATTTCTGTCGAAGGGGCGGAGAATTTTGCGTAAGATCGCCGGAATGGGAGCCATCTTGTCCTGGGATCTTTGGTTCGCTTTCGAGCATCAAACCCAGTTTATATCCTTTAGTTTGGCTTTCAGTAGAACGTCCGTCACTGATGCAAATTGGAGTGAACCTAGGATTCTTTCCTGGTTCCTCCGGGACGTCTGTTTGCTTTTGAGAAATTGTCTTGTGGCCTTGGCTATTTCTCATCTCTTCTCATCCTAGCCATTGGAAGCGTGACTCCGGAGTTAGCCGGGACTTGGCTCTGTTTATCTGGAAACCTAAATGTTCCAGAAACTTTATTACTTTGACCGTCGCCTTGTGGCATTCTTCGACATCTGTGGCCCATACGAGCCAATCGTCCAGATAGGCTACTATCATTATTCCCTGAGTTCTCAACTCCTGGACTACTGTTTCCGCCAACTTTGTAAATATTTTGGGCGCATGTTGAGCCCGAATGGCATTACGCTGAAGGAGTAAGCTTTCTTTCCTAGTCTGAAGCCTAGGAATGGGCGGAAGTGTCTTGCTATTGGGATGTGATAGTTGGCATCTGTAAGATCTATAGAGGTGGTGACAGTCCTACGGGGAAGTAAGGTCTGCACCTGCGAAACGGTCAGCATTCGGAACTTGTCGCAGTGAATGAATGAGTTCAGATGGGACAAGTCTAGAATTATTTTTCGTTTGTTAGAGTCTTTCTTTGGCACGCTGACCAAGCACCCTTGAAACTTTAAGTTTCTGACTCTTGATAGTACCCTTTTCTGAAGAAGTTCTTGGGTATACTCTATCAATTCCGCTATTGGTTTTTGGTAAAAGGTGTTGGATGGAGGAGGACCTTGAAGCCAACTCCACCCTAGACCCTTGGTCACAATGCTCTGTGCCCAGTTGCTGAACCCCAACCAGTGTCGGTAGAGGTACAGTCTCCCTCCTACCTGGGGATCCTCACTGGTTTGCCGATGGTCGGCCACCTCGTGCTCCCCGGAAGCCTTTGCCCCGGTTGGTGGCTCTTCCGGGGCCCCGGTGACAGGAGGGGCCTCTAGCTCGGCTGCCTCTGGCGTACCTATTGAACCCTTGAAACGTTTGGGTCTCAAAGGTTGCATTATAGGCCGGAGAGACAGCAAAGGAGGTCGAAGTCTGGGACTGTTGTGCCGGCTGTGTCAGCAGCACAAACTGCTGTTGCGGCTGTGCTTTGGATGTCGATGGTTGCGGTACTTGGGATACCGGAACCTCCTGTACCAGAGTCTGCTGCTGGGGGGCCTGGAAGGGCTAGAACTTCCTAGGCCTATTCTTGGCTTTGGGATTCGTTCCGGCGGACTCGGGTTTCCATTTGGAAACAAGTCCCCAGCGAATCTTTAGGCTCTGATTGACCCTCGACGCTTCGAACAAGACCTCATTCACGACGGAGGCGGGGAAGAGGTCCGTGCCCCATATGGATGAAGGGATCAGCTTGTTGGGTTCATGACGGATTGTGGCCTCCGCCAGAACGTGCTTCCTACAATTCCGCCGAGCTATGATGAAATCATATAAATCACTGCATTGTATGCAGAAGTGACTTGGTGATGATTTTGAACAACTTCTCCCCTCCGTAGATGAGAGACGCCATCTCGGTCATAGTCAGCGAATTGAGGGACCTGCTGAGTCTCATCCTAGCGTCATATTCTGTCTGGATCAGAGCTTCTGACAGCCTAGGTAGCCTCTCGCTGAACAGCGTGTTACCACAGTCCGGCTTGAGTTTACCTACTGAAAAGGTGGCTGGTGCGTCCACCAAGTAATCAGCCGATCCAGGGAGCAGAAGGGAAGTCAAATCCGTCTCCCGGAGCTGAGGCATAGGTTCATCCTTCATGGTTGTCTGGAATGTTAATTCCGCCACTTTGGATGTGAATGGCATTGGAGTGTCCTTGTCTACGGTAAAAATCGTAAACGGGCTCTTAAATGCAGTGACCTTTCTATTGGTGCATTGCCATTCCTCCAAGTTCCAGAGCCAAGCTTGTTGGGCTTGATCCCGGGGGAGGATTACTGTTTCCTTAGGGACCTTATCCTCCCTCCTCATGGCAGCTTCTGTCAAGCGAGCATAGCCCATGAAGGGGAACTGGAGTCCTTGAGGATAGAACTCGAAGTCTTCCAGCCTTCGGGTTCCGCAACCTTCGATAGTCAGCATACCATCCAAAAAGTGGGCGTGTGCTGCTACCCTCCATGGGTTGTTAGCCTTGAATGGAGGTAGGTTGGACGAGTCCAGCATCGGCGATGCTTGGATTGCCTGTCCGGACTGTGTTAGTCTGGTTGCCATGTTATCCTGGAGACCCACCATCAGGTTCTCCTGGGCTACCATCCTTTCCAACAAGGATTGGATGGATTGCCCCGATGCTTTCAGCATGGTAGACAGCTGGGCGAACATTTCCTGGAACTTGGTCTGGACCAAGTTCCCAACCATGTTACCCATCTGCTGCATGATATTTGCAGAGAATGCATCGGGGTCAAAGGAAGAAGGCTGAGCATTTTCCTTCAGAACCTTGGTTGTCGACCCCTTTAGTAGGGGAGTAACCTTTGCCTTGTCTGCCCTGGGATTGCGAGCCGGTGGCTTGGTGACTCGGCTGGTTCCTGACTTCTTTGGCAGGGACTTCTGCATGGACTTAAAGTCCAGCTTACTCTTAACTTTAGGGATCACCGATGTAGACTTCGGTCTGACCGACTGAGGTCTATCGGCGAATCTCTGGAAGGAAGTGGAAGAGGAAGAAGCTAAAGATGGACTCAAGGACAAACCTTGAGCCCCTACAACACCTGCCTCGCTACCATCCTTACCGTTGCCCATGCCGTCAACAGTCATGGGCTCGCGGTCCAGATCGAGGGCTAATACATCTCCCACGACTTCCTCCACAAGACCTTCCTCCGACTCGGGCAATACTGCGGCCTGGATCTTCGCGATCAGAGGGGCAGCTACTATGGGGTCCACCACTGATGCCTTCTTAGCTCCTGGGTAGATGAGCCCGGCCATGTCCTGGGACAGCATATAAGTCTGGCCCTTGTTGGCATTCCGGCCAAACCCGCCTACCCATACCTTCAGGGTGGCTAAGGCAGCGTCCCAGATCACTTGGGTGCCCTGTAATAGGGGTTATTATTAATACTTAACACTATAGATTAACTTATTCTAGTGCAATATTGTATGTTATAATTCATTGATTCTAATTGCATCATTATGCATAGTCTGGCGTGTCACATACCTCGGAGGTGACTTCATTCACCAAGTTGTAGCATACTACGCAGTTCTCGTGATGCCAGACAACCATGTTGTTCAGGCGAACTGCACAGCCGGCATGTGCCCAGCATACCATGTGCCCACAGGGTTCCTGGAGAATGGCGTTGCACCCTTCCTCCAAGTAACGGGTAACCTGTAAGTCAAATGACACATGAGTATCATCATCAACCTTCCGGAACAAGTCCGTGGTTGTGTGCGATATGCTATTGCCACCGGAGTAACTCCAGCATCAGCATGTATACTGCACAAGATGCAACCCTGTTACCACCAGCTCCGGTGACTCATTTACACTTGTAGTAACATCCCAGGCAGGCAATGGGGATTTAGCCATGACTCCACAGTGGCTCCGGCGACGCCGGAGCTATAAATCTGACAGATTTAATGGTTCCAAGGTGTTCCCATTGTGCCGGGATGAAGGATAGAATCCAATATTCAGGTACAGGGTTGAGGAGCGAGAGGTAACAGAGTAGAACAGTTAACTACATGACGAAGTTGATAACTTCACCGTCGTAATTAATTGGATATAGTAAGATAATAACTTACACTATATAAATGTGGATGCTATATTATGTGTAGTAAAACATGCATGCAAAGCCCATGGAAAGGCCGGAGCCTTTTCACGTATCTAAATACGCCAAGCTATCCCGATGTCGGGTCCGGCTTCAACCGGAGTCCCGAGTTCGCCAGAGCGGGGTGGGAAAGGGTGGGCTCAAAAGATAGTGAGAGGGACACATGACGTAGTGGGTCGAGGCGTACCCCGCCAACCAGGGCTCAGCCGAGCAGGGCTTCCCCCTTTCCCACTAGAGAGAGAGAGAGGCAAGGTACAGCAGGCCTGCCAACCGAGTGTCCTCCCCACCTATCTCCCCCCCCATAATGGGGGACTCGGATCGGCTACCTGAGGTAGCGTGAGCGAGTCGTCACTCCAATGAAGTGGGTGAGAGGAGGGGGCAAAAGCTGAAGGGGGGTCGGTAGCAGGGTGGCTCGTATGCGATTGACTGGAGAAACTCAGCCGGGTGAACAGTCACCCGGTGTGAAAGGCCAGTCAAACAAAAGTAGGCCTATAGGCCAACTGGATGCCGTCTACAACAAACATAGCAACACATAACATAACTATCCTGCCCTAACACGGGGGAAGAGAGAGAAATAAATATGGAGCGAGAGAGAAAGAATTGTGTCCTTGAGAAGCTGGACTAATGTCGCAGATCGAAACGATCTGGAACTGTTAGCTCAAGTCTTACAATAAGGATCCTATCATACAATTGACTAGATACTATCCTCAAATTGTAAGTAAGACTAACTGAGTAGGCTACGTCCTGATAGCATGCGTGCGGTTCGGTAGTAGGCTATCCCCCGTGATCGGACTAATTCTTAAATAAACGTCAATAATAAATGCATGTTAAGGTACGAATAATTATAGTACTGCTAAAGGATGAAATCAAATCCAATTAGTATGGGAGACCAATTGGTACACGATATTAGCGTAGCATCACGCCGGTGGCGAGCCATGAAATGGCGGTGCAGGAACGGCAACGCTCGGGCTGCCGCTCCCGCATATAACCTAATATAAATTGGCTTATCCATGCCAAACGCCATCTCAAAATGATCTCAAACATTAATTGCAGTACTTAACTTGGATGCAGCAAGAGCTTGACGTTCCATGATGAATTGTCAAAGAATTCCAGACGGAAAAACACAGCACAAAGAAAGAACGCGTGCAGCATAAACAGTGCTATCGAAAGGAATGAAAACAAAGGCGCTAGCTGTAGTAGTAGCGGGTAGCGGGGGCTTAGATCAGCTCCTCTGTAGACGAGGGATACTGAGGAAGGAAGAGACTAAATGGCAAGGGACCTTTGGTAGTGGTGTCACTCGCCCCAGATACCATACCGACACCTTGAATAAAGGTGATCAAGCCAGAATACTCTGGCACTACCATGTAGCTTTTTTCTCTTGTATTTGTAGCAATACTTATACCTTAGAAATGAGTGCTAAAGGAGCCATTTCACAGAGAGACACAGGCTGAGACCAGAAATACATCTTATGGGGTCATTCACATCTTGCGTGTGCATGAAATCGCCACTGCGTTGCCGTATAACATGTGCATGGTACCACCAGGCTTCTGCATCGACGCAGATGGGATGCAGTCATGTGGTGGCCTTTGGACCGTCGTGTTCAATGGACATCTTTACATCTTCCGTATCGTACGCACTTAGCGGCGTGTTGAACTACTCTCCGGTGGCCAGAGAAATCCCGGGATTAAGCATAATAACAAATTTATCCTACCCTATGAAATTCATTATCTTCTGGCACTTGTTGAACTTTATACAACATATTATGCATTTTTATTCAACTGAGGATTATTATTATTATTATTTTTTTTTTTTTTGCTCTATCACAGTCCTCCAATTCGACTGGGTGGTATTTATAGTGTGGGGTTCCGGGTTGCATCCTGCCTCCTTAGGAGTCCATCACTTTTCTTACTATGTGTGCCGTTTCTAGGATCACACACTTCTGCATGAGACCTGGAGCTACTTCAGCCTCTAGTTTTTCTAGATTCCTTTTCAGGGATCTTGGGATCGTGCCTAGTGCTCCTATGATTATGGGTACGATTTCCACTGGCATATCCCATATCCTTCTTATTTCTATTTTCAGATCTTGATACTTATCCATTTTTTCCCTCTCTTTCTCTTCAACTCTGGTGTCCCATGGTATTGCGACATCAATGAGTGATACTTTCTTCTTGACTTTGTCAATCAACGTCACGTCTGGTCTATTTGCACGTATCACCCTATCCGTTCTGATACCATAGTCCCAGAGGATCTTTGCCTGATCGTTTTCTATCACTCCCTCAGGTTGGTGCTCGTACCACTTATTACTGCAAGGTAGCTGATGTTTCTTGCACAGGCTCCAGTGGAGGGCTTTTGCCACTGAATCATGCCTCTTTTTGTACTGGTTCTGTGCAAGTGCCGGGCATTCACTTGCTATGTGGTTTATGGTTTCATTTTTCGTATTGCACTTCCTACATATGGGAGAGAAGTTTATTTCCGTCTATCATACTTTGAACATATCTGGTTCTTAGGGCCTGATCTGTGCCGCTGTTATCATTCCTTCAGTTTCCTTCTTTAGCTCTCCCCTCTGTAGCCATTGCCAATTGTCATCGCTGGCTAGTTCTTTAGTCTGTCTCATGTATTGTCCGTGCATTATTATTATTATTATTATTATTATTATTATTATTATTATTATTATTATTATTATTATTATTATTACCATTGAGCTGATATACTGGTACTTTTCATATCGAAAAACTAAGTTTGAACAGAGATTGATATAAATTATATGATTTTAAATTAAGTAAATTCCTCAGTAGTATTGCTCTCTCTCTCTCTCTTTCTCTCTCTCTCTCTCCTTCCCCCCTCCCGTCTCTCTCTCTCCCCCCCTCTCTCTCTCTCTCTCTCTCTCTCTCCCTCTCTCTCTCTCTCTCATAATGTTAAAGAGATGAAAACGTACCGGATCCAATAAGAACATATTTTGTAAATGAGATGAAAATCATTACTCGCAATATATATTGGATTACCTAAATAATGAAAAGGATATTAGTGTTATTTTATTATGCATATACTATTTATCAATGTCTTCATGGTGTAAGAATGTTGTAAGGAACTAATTATCTGGTTGTGGTTCAATTAGTTCACTACAGTTCTTCTTGAATTTTGGTCTCTATCCCGGCTTTTTTCATAAATGGAATGCAAATTTTACAAAAAATATGAAACTGAAACTCCCGGGATTCAAAACCAAATCCAGGGAAACAAAACTGGGCCAAATATGGTCGGGATCCCGGGAAAGATACCTTAGTCGGTACGTCTTGTTAGAATGGAACGTGAAATCGATATAAATCTTATATCTTTAGTGGAGACGAAACCAGTGTTTTGGGATAAAAGTCTCAAAAACTACAAAAATCGGAATTTGACCATATCTGCATTCTGCATGTCGTATTTTGGCCATGAAGTTTATTATATATCATAATATATCCGCCACAGTAGTTACTCGAATAATGTTTGAGACATAGGGAAGTCATTGAAAAAGTTGTTTCCATCCCGTTTTAGATCTTCAAATAACGTGGCAAATGCACCTAATGTCTCTCGCTGTGCATTCAAAGAGTCCACCCAATGGACTGGGCTTTGTCTGTTTTTTTCCTCCTTAAATGCACTCAATAAAAGCGCAATACACTTTCATTTCGATTGTGGTTGACATTACAGCCCACCATAGACTGAGTATAAACAAATCTCCCACCATAGGAATCTGCGTAACGCAGCTGTGTGCGGCAACATTTAAAAATCCATCGCAGTTTCTGCGGTGCGGCAAACGCATCTATCTGCAGCAACAACACGCATAGTGTGAAAGGGGTTTAAGGGGGTTGCAGTCGTCGCAGTTATTTGTGCCACTGAACAACAACCATTGCAGTGAAGCTCGTGGGTTTCCTGTATGTGCAGCAGTGTATCCATGTTAAACGATCTCACGCACAGGCACCTCTGGGAAGTACGACTAGTGGGACATTTCAAGTCTGCTGGTGACCAGGATTGTGTTATCTGGAAGCTCTTAGTCTCAATTGGCATGTCAGCGGTGGATGCTTAGTTCAGTCGCTCAACTTTTGGATGAAGTAGGAAAGTTGTTAGGCAGTGCCATCCATGTCTAAGCAGCCCTTCTTAGGATCCACTCTGTTCACCCTGAATGGGGAAAGGGCTAGAAAAGGTGCCCTAAACATAGTCTGCTTCAAACCTGTCTTCCTGGAAAACTGCATCCAGGGGGCCACACCACTTTGCGGTCGAACAACTGTACAACTTAAATTTGGGACATGGAATGTACAAACAATACTAGATGAAAATGATAACAGACCAGAACGCAGAACTGCCTTTGTTACTAGGGAGCTCCATAGACTTAATTTAGATATAGTGGCACTCTCTGAGACTTGTATCACCGGTGAGGGACAACTGCATGAAGATGGTGGTGGCTACACATTCTTCTGTAAGGGACACGAACTTGGCACACCAAGACAGCATGGTGTAAGTTTTGCTGTAAAAAATTGCTTGCTTTTTAAGTTAACAGAGTACCCAAGTGGCATAAATGAACACCTAATGACACTCAGACTAAATCTTGAGGGAAACAAACATTCCACAGTGATCAGTTCTTATGCTCCAACCCTTCTTGCGGAGGATCAAACAAAAGAATTATTTTATGCCACTTTAGACACAGCTCTCGCAGCTATCCCAAATGAAGACAAAGTTATCCTTTTAGGTGACTTTAACACCAGAGTGAGAAGAGACAGTGACATCTGGAGAGGTACCATTGGAAAATAGGGTGTTGGCAAAATAAATGCAAATGGAACACTCCTACCCTCAAAGTGTGTAGAACATGATCTGGTAATAACTAATACTCGTTTTAGGCAGAAAAATAAACTTAAAACCACCTGGCAACATCCAAGATCCAAACATTGGTATCTCTTAGATTACATTATAGTAAGATCTTGTGATCGAAAGGATGAATTAATTACAAGATCAGTGACAGGATCCGAAGACTGCTGGACTTACCACCGTCTGGTTTACTCTTGTATTAGGATGAAGATCTTGACTAAAAAGAGAAATGTGCACGCACTAAAGCGACTGAAGTTTAACGTTGATTCACTTAAGAATGACTCTAAGAAACTTGAACTTCAGCAGTGTCTCACTAATAAACTAGAACAGGAATATCCACCCAATATTGTTGATCACTGGAGTAAATTTAAGCATTCCGTATTCAGTGCATGTAAAGAATTAGTTGGTCTGAAGAAATACGAACATCAAGATTGTTTTGACCAGAATGATGCAGCTATCCAAGATCTTATTGAAGGGGCCAGAAAATATCTATTTGAACATCTGAATGACCCAAAGTCTGTAACAAAGAAGAAAATACACCGCACAGCAAAGGTTCAGACACAAAATGTCATATGGAAAATGAAAAACAAGTGGTTGACAGACAAAGCAAAGGAAAGCTATATTTGGGCCAAGTTCCCAAGGGCTAGCACCCTTACGTAGTCAAGATGGCACTCGACTCCTTGAAAACAATAATGAAATCCTGTCTTGTTGGAAAGAACATTATAAAAAACTACTTAATAGAGAGCCCGTGATAGATGGGGATGTATTACAACTCCCTTGTCTCCCATTGGATATGACACTTGCAGTGGTACCAACTCTAGAGGAAGTGGAGTTAGCTATCTTCTCTATGAAGAACAACAAAGCTGCGGGACCCGAGAACATTCGTGCTGAAATATATAAATATGGAGGACCAACCTTACATCGTCAACTTCACCAACTAATTGAAAAAATCTGGATGCATGAGGAAATTCCAAATGACCTCATAGATGGAATTATCAACACAATGTATAAGAAAAAAGGGGACCGATCAGTTATTGGAAATTACAGAGGAATTACCTTCCTGTCAGTAGCTGGGAAGGTCTTAGCAAGAATTCTTACAACAAGACTAACACCTCTATCTGAGAAGATCCTGCCTGAGTCTTAGTGTGGTTTCAGACCTGCTCTTGGCACAACTGACATGGCAGCTACAAGAAAAATGTCGAGAACAACAAAATCCCTTTTACATGAGATTCATTGACCTGACTAAAGCTTTTGACAGTGTCAAGCGTGAGAGCTGCTCTGGGAGATACTATCTAGATATGGATGCCCACCAAAATTCATAAAGATCCCGAGGCTACTACATGATAATATGTCGGTGATTGTAATGGCTAATGGTAGCTTTACTGAACCTTTCAAAGTTAAGTCAGGCGTAAAACTGGATTGTGTCGCTGCTGCTACCTTGTTTTCCATATTTATAACTGTTGTTTTGCACCTCATTCAAGATGAATTGCCTCCAGGTATCTCCATTAATTACAGAACAGATGGAGGAATTATTCAATCTGTTACGAACCCCGAGAGAGGTCCGCTCCAATTTCGATATCATGATAAACAAAAAGATTTCAACACCAACAGTCGAAACTGGGGATATGAATATAGAAAGATACACAAACACAACAAAGGTTTATTTACAAGCTTACTAACAAAGATAAATGCAGAATGGTGTTTCCTATTTACATACCACAAGCAAAATCTTACAATGCTTGAACTGGGGAAACAGTGGGGTAATGAAAGTACTTGCCGGCCAGTTTTGCGCCACCGGAGATCTATGCTCGAAGCGGTGGCTTCACACAAGGAGAACTGTAACTTCTGTCATCTACTTGACTCTGTATTGCAGAAAATAATGTCTATTCTCTTGATGCTTGAAGGGCAGGAGCTCCTCAAAACCTCTTGTATAATGTTTCTTCTATGAAGTCTTGCTCTACGTCTAAAATACCTCGGTCGTCCACTCCTGACGAAGACTTGACCCAACTCTCGAGCGCTTTTTCCTCTGTGATCCTTCGTTTGTTCCTTCTCTTATCTCTCTCTGATGATCTCTGCTGCCGATCTCTCACTGATAATCTGATCTTTGACTCTTACTGAGGATCTCTCCCTCCTACTTCGTCAGTCGTATTTATAAGGCATAGGCTCCCGAAATGACGGGAACGATTTAGAAGAATCTCGACGGAATATTGCATCCTATTTCCCTGCGTTTCTCACGACATGTCGGCGCCTGTCAAGTTCCACAACACTCCTGCCGATTCTAGAACCATCATGAGAACAGGCGCCTCCAACACACGCAAAAGCCTCCATGCTGCAGAACTTATCAAAGCTGCGTTTTCCTTTCCTTTAACTCGTAATTCTTTGCTATGAAGCAATTACCATGACACGTCCCCCCAAAATAGAGAAAAAAATGAAATCAACTGATTTTATTTTTTTCTAAAGAGAAACAAGAATTAAACAGCAGGGGAACAATTCTGCATAAAGCTTTAATACTTCTCCATTCACTCAACCACTCGTGCCAAAACAGAAAACAGTCATTAGGCTACTCATTCTGGAAAAATCTCCAGAGGCTATTAGCTACCACATTATCCTTTCCTCTTTTTCGTTTTCTGAACTCTGATTAAAACTTTGAAATGCTAAAACACCTCTTGCGATTTCTCAAAATAAATTTCTCTCAATAACACTGTCACATAGAACACTGGCGGTGGCCAAGGTACAGGGCGTTCTTTATAATTCTGAAGCAAGTTTACATTTATTGTGCTCTAATCTTACCCATATTAATTCTATAATGTATATTTCCCCTCTCCTCTAACACTGAAAAAGGACCTTCCAACTTATAAGGTAAAGAGGAACCTTCTATCTGGACTAGTACTAAAACTTCATCTCTTACACAGAAATTTGTTTCTTTCGCTAGTTGCCAAGCACTTCCGTTCTCCTCCGCTAGTTGCCAAGCATCTCTTAAAATGTTTTTATAATACTCTACATTAGTTGTGCAATCTTCTCTACCCTTACATCTAGACAAAGGTCCGACCATATTGATAAATACATTCTCAATAGATTTGCCTACTGAAGGAATATTACACAACAGAACTCTGAGAATTACTTGATTCGGTTTCCTGGCAATTTGGCATTCATGACAGCTTAAAACATACCTCTTTACGTCACTCTTCCTTTTAAGCCAAAAGTACGCCCTACTAATACACTTGAAAGTTTTATTTACTCCTAAATGTCCTTGCTCATCATGTGCTAACTTCAAAACTAGTTCACGAAGCTTCCTAGGAACCACTAATTGTTCGGTGATTTCCCCTTTACTACCTGACTTAGGACGAACATAACGACACAAAACTTTGTCCTTTAAACAAAAGGTTTCCTTACACACATCATCGAGATCATTATCCAGCTCACACTCAGCGAACATCATAGGCTCCCGAGACGACGGGAGCGATTTAGAAGAATTCCGACGAAATATTGCATCATATTTCGCTGTGTTTCTCACGACACGTCGGCGCCTGTCAAGTTCCACAACACTCCTGCCGATTCTAGAACCATCATGAGAACAGGCGCCTCCAACACACACGCGAAAGCCTTTGTGCTGCAGAACTTCTCGAAGCTGCGTTTTCCTTTCCTTTAACTCGTAATTCTTTGCTATGAAGCAATTACCATGACACAATCTCAACCGGCTAAAGGCAATAACTAAAGTAAATGTTACTGCTATTGTTGAGCTTCAGTATGCAGATGACAACTCTGTCTGTGCTCTAACTGAAAATGATCTGCAAATTATATTGAATGCATTTGCAGATGCTTACTCTCGTCTTGGGCTTTCCATCAACATCAGAAAAACCCAAGTATTACATCAACCACCCCCAACTGAAGCCATAAGAGTTGCACCTAATATAGAAATTAATGGAGAAGCTCTAGAAACTGTAGACTGCTTCCCATACCTGAGCAGTCAACTATCTTCAAATGCCAATATAGATAATGAAGTTCAATATCACCTAAGATGTGCTAACTCAGCTTTTGGAAAACTACGCAAGAAAATTTTTTATGACATGACTTGCGTGTTAACACCAAAATAAAGGTATATCAGGCAATAGTCCTACCTACCCTTCTTTATGGTTCCGAAACATGGACAACTTACCGACGCCATATCAAAGACCTTGAGAAATTCCATCATTGGTCCATGCGAAACATCTTGAGAATAACTTGGGAAAACCGCTGCACTAATGTAAGTGTTCTTGACTTATTCCACTTATTCTTGAATCGCCAGTCATTTCCGATGTCAAAGCGAATATAGATTTCCGTATAACAAATATGAGCTGTTAATCTTACTAATGTCAGTTAAAAGTTCATTATCATTCTTCATTCTCACTGGTGTGTGTAATTAATTACTCACGCAGTAACAATGAGTTGCAATCAAGGTACAATGAATAAAGCAAGCTCCATTCTCATTTGGGAGTCATTGCAGAAAGTGAGATTAATGAAACTCATGACAAACCGTCTTATAGTCGAAGCTTTGTTGATTGAGTATTGATCATTATTAGGAGCATGATATTAACATGTTTCAAGAATAAAAACTGCTTTGAAATTAAGGATTTTCCTTTTTATACGGGAACATATACACTTGCGTTCACACATTAATATTGATTTAGCTGAATAGGATGTGCATTTAAAGTTGCTTTTGTCGTATTCTGTATTTACTTCGTGAATTCTTTGAATAAATTTCATTTCCGTTTAAAAGAGGAACAATGCATTTCGAAACTATTGTGCTCCAGAGTTTACTAGTTTTCCGGAAAGAGAAAAGCTTTTGTTCATGTTCTGGGTGAAGAAGTCCTCTCTCTCTCTCTCTCTCTCTCTCTCTCTCTCTCTCTCTCTCTCTCTCTCCTTACATTAATGATGTTGTTTCAGTCAACAAACCGTGCTGAATTCTTCCTTTATGAGGGAAGTTTGCTGCGTTACCACGGGGACCTCGTATTGTCTTAGTCCAGACCTCAATATCTGTCGTTACTTTCTCTTTTTAACTTTTGGAATCTGGACTTTTACATATTCTTGGTATTCCAGTCACGTTTTTCCTGATAACACTGTATGTATGTATATATATAATATTATATATATATATATATATATTATATATATATATATATATATGTGTGTGTGTGTGTGTGTGTGTGTGTGTGTGTGTGCTGTGTGTGTGTTATGTATTCGCTATGATTTGGGCAAACATTTATCTTCAGGATCGAGCCCGTGTAGGTTGATTGTGCAATATAAAGTATCGATTAAAAAAAAAAAAAAAAAGAAACACTGAAACTACTCGACACTGACGCTTATCTATGAAAATGCGAAATTTGATTCATCATTCTGTTATGACTGCATTTTTAATCATTACGAAAAGAAACTAAGTATGTAAATGATTCAATGAATAATCAGAAGAATGAAGTCATTGACAATTTTATCCACAAAACAACCGAGGGGCGTCTTGCAAGTAGACAAAGGAAGAAAATGTCACCTAACCACTTTTACTTTTAAAACTAGAATATGAGAATTCCCACAGTAGCTTTGTGCAGCATCATCCTTTTCTTAGTAACAGGTATAAGCTACTAAGATTGAATGTATGCCACAATGTCCCAAATACGATGATAGTTACCAGGCATGTCCTAATTTCATTAACTCTTGCTATTTAAATCTTGAGCCATCAGGTAAATGATGTTCTTTGTGAATGTCCCCGTCGAATATGATAACCGTGGAACAACGAAGCATCGGCATTGTGTAGAAAGTATTGAAAACGTTATGCATTTCTCAATATTGTTTTTGTCACAAAAATACAGTTCGATTCTGTGAGTGTATTGTAACGCGTGCAGTTTGGCGTCATAAAAAACTTGCTGACTTCATGTGCAAGCTCACCTCGGTTGGAATCTCTGTAGAGATGAGAGAATGTTACACAATAAAATAACCAAATTTAGCTCATTGTTAATGGTCCTTCTACTTGACTAATAATAACCTTAGTTATAGCTGCATTTACTTGTGTCTCTGAAAACAAATTGACGCAAACAACATTATCAAGTTTATGAAACTCTTCTTTAAGGAAGGGAGCAGGACCTCCTAGAAGAAATACTGTTTTACTGCGCCATAAAGCGGGTTTCAAGAAATCGCCATAAATCACATTTTACGATCTTTTTAAAAGTGAGGCAGAATCTCTTATCAAAGGTTATGGCCATTCATCCGAGGAACATATCTCCCCAATCATCCTGCCAAGGAGCTTCTCGGTTGAAAAGAAAATCTGAAGGAGACTTCTTTGGAAGACTCGGTCATAAGGAAGTCAAACTGATCCCTCGGAAAGAGAATGACATCGCATTCAACTCCATTCATCGTCATTCCGGAGTGAAATATTCTCTTATTCTCATCATCTGTCATGTGTTATTCTTACTCACAAGATCCCTCTGCATCACTCTTTCTGCTGCTTTATCAGTTTGTGGGCTTTCAATCTCAGTTTCAAGCAGACTTGCAACGAGAGTATCTCATTGTTCTTATTAAGTGCAACATATCGTGGATGAATTATTATCTGTCAAATTATTTGGCCCATGTATTCAAGAGGCGAATATTATTAATTTAATGAGAAATACCTTCTAAGGGATACATTTATAAAGTTCTGAACTGTTCTGTCATTTGATTTCATATTTATTTAATCTAATAATTTCTTCGTAGAAATATACTCGCAGAAAAACAAACATGTATATTGAACATGTGTAATTGTTTTAACTTCGCCTATGAAAATATCTATCTAATTCGCTTTTTCCGTTATGTATGTTCGCCTAGGGCAAAGGTGTCAAACTCATAGCCCGCGGGATGGTCTTAAGTGGCCCGCGAGGTGCCAAGAGATTTTTCCACTCGAGCTACTATAATTGTTAGAAGTGAGAAAAATTTAACTAAAGTTACTAAACTGTTAAAACGAGACAATAAGTTTTACCTTTCATTCATATGACAATAATTTATAATTTAATTCATATTATAATTGCTGGCAATAAGGCTCTTTTATTGCAAATCTTAATAAATGAGTCATAAGGAATATTTAATTACCAAATCTTTGATGGCCCTCGAGACCATAACCAAGTGCATAATTGACCCTCGAAAGGATTTGAGTTTGACACCCCTGGCTGAGGGTGAATTTAGCTCTCTCTCTCTCTCTCTCTCTCTCTCTCTCTCTCTCTCTCTCTCTCTCTGGTACAGTCTTCAGATTAATTTTATGTTCTAAATTATCTGAGATATAAAACCTCAGTGTAACTAACCACGATGAATTTAGATAAACATTCAAGTAACTCTATCTTCAGGCTTACCAGTGACCATTTCCATTTTTGCCAGTTCTCAATTTCGGTAAAGGTTCTACAACTATAAATTACGTGTATATAGTTTCTAGCACCTACTCGTTATCGCCTATCATAGCATTGACTGCTAGCAATGTGACAGAACTACACTAATAAAAGAAAACTATAGGGAAGCCATTATGTAGTATTATCTGGCTATCATTTGGTAATGTAGGTGACAGATCTCTTTTTAATTTTTGTTACGTAGTAATGCCGTTTTGTTTAGAAATATATAAAAATATCCCAGAATAAGGACACATAATTCATTTTAGCTGCTCCAGGTGAAGAAATCTTAAATTTCCAGAGTTTTTCATCAATTTTTGATTCAGGATAATTTTTTAATACTGGCTGGACAAATGAAAAGAGATGTTAAAGAGATACTAGAGCTCGATTGATAATCCAGACGATTTTTATAAAAAATATATATATAGAACTGGTGTCATCTTTGACTAGAAAAATGAGATCACATAACTTAATTTGTCCTTGATTATAAGCCATTTTTGTGCGAAGTAGTTAACCCATAACTGCAGGCTCCGCTCAGTCTTTGTGCCTGAAATTAAAGCTTTTATTGATTATTAGAAATGTTATAATTAGAAAAAGGTTTAGAATGTAATTTTTCTATCCAATTTAATGCCGCTGCCTAAATGATGCTATGAATGTATATGTACAGGAAAGCAGGAACACTTGCATAAGCAAATAAACCTCATAACACAGGCACATAAAATTGCAGCCGGGTAATACAGGCCATCGGTTTTATAATAGATAATAATTATACAGTTATTTTATTAAAGCCAATATAGTATTCACCCTGGGGAATGGCAGTATTATTATCAGAGCTAATCACATAATAAAATAGTGACGCTACATACATTGATATTCACAAATGTTTTACTGATGCCCGATAAAAAGTATTTCCTCTACAATATATATATATATATATATATATATATATATATATATATATATATATATATATATATTTACGTGCGCGTGTGTGTGTGTATACATGTATCTATGTATATATGTAAAGGTAAAAGCCACGAAGGAAAGTGAAACGAAGGAGTACTGCGAGGCCTTTCAATCAATGTCCTTTACTTAGCAGACTGCTTAAATATAAGCCATTGAGTCGAAAAGGCCTCGCAGTACACCTTCGTTTCACTTTCCTTCATGGCGTTTGCCTTTATTTTATATGTATGTATGTATTCATACACACACACACACACACACACACACATAAACACACACACACTTTTAATGCACAATTTTTCACGGATATAGCATTAATTGAATATAATGGCTTTCTCACTGTCAACCAGCTTTTTTATATTGCATTATATTTCCTAAATTATTTTCTTCACTTCATTGTTTAGGATACTAATAGACACATTCAGGTAATGGGGTTCTTCCATTTACTCCAGTATTTATACACGCGACAGCCGTTTCGTCAACCTACACATATTGACGTTATCGAGCATGCTAATGTAAATATGTTGTTTTTCATTAAGCTGGCCTTATGCCAGCACAGGCTCTTGCTCATAGAGCAGCCCGTAAATTGCAAATGTGGACCCGCATGCGTTTTGTAATGTCATGTGGACGGAAAGGTAGTACTTTTGCCAAAGACATTGTTTTAAGGATTTACAAAAAATTGTGGTAAAATGTTGACAAAAGAATTAGGTATCATAAGTTGAAAATAAGTTATTATATGTACATATTATAAATATATATATTATTTCACATGTGTTTAATTTCTTGTTCCACGTGGTCTAAGGGGTTTCCTACATGATGACAAGGATCTCTGCCTCGCGTTTGGTGGTAAAGGTTGGGGTGTTACATGGCGATGCTGACTGCTTCTGCTATCAAGAAACGGTCGTAATTGCATTCCTTGTGTATTATTTTGGTGTTCATAAGTAGTTCTTATAAGGATGGTTTTTTATTGTGGGTATCTACAAAGTGGTGTTGAATAGCGCCTTGTTTCCTATGAACCTGCATACAACGTTTCAGTGTGATGGCTGTGTCTGATATGGTATTTTTGGGGGGACTGACACTTATAATATTTTTTGTCGATTCTCTTTACATCAGAACATCCATAAAATATGAAACAGCCGTGGTTGCTTAATACGTCTTTGTCAAAGAACATTTTTTTATTAAGCCAGACCAGCCAATCTCCCATGTAAGCTAAGTCTAGCTTCACTCTGTAAGCTAAGTAAAGCTTCACTTTGTTGTAATAAATACTAATACTCACTATCAACAAATTGCCCTCCACACTAAGTATAGCTATGATTGCATTTCAGTCAGGTTGGTTGTACCTTTTTCAATATAAAAACAAGAACACCTAGAAACAATAAAGAGATAGCAAGCCAACCTTTTTTGCTGATAGCTAAAAATGCCATACATGGAAAACTGTAGCTATTGAACAAATGTAACAGCTAATTGAAATCCCTTTCATATCACACTTCTAAATAGCAATGAAGAATTAGAAATTTTGGTATTCCCAAATAAATTCGTACAAAGCTGTATGAAGCTGTATAAGAAACGAAATCAGCAATTGATAGTCACATCGTTTAAGGAAAATCCTGACCATTCTCATCTAACACGTGAATTCACATGATGTTTTAAATGCATGTATGCTATGAGAGCTTTCGATATAACACACGGATTTCATTTGGGGGCCTTTTATAACCAAATCATTTAGCAAGGATTTAGTCCGTGGTAAGGACATTTGACATTTCACATAGTAAAATATAAATAATACAACTGATTCTTCGGCTTCATTTGCGTTAATTTTTGGTACATTTGACAAATTTATTACTAATACTTGAAATTTTACTGTCCAAACTATCTGGCAATATTATCCCTAAGAAACTAATAAAGCTCAGCTGAATTCAACATTTTTTTCGTCCCTTAATCTAACCATATCTTAATTCTTTTGCATATATAAGTTTTCTTCGCTCATTAAAGTTATAGCCGAGGATTTCAGTGTTATTTTTTATGCATAAGTTTTTATCTATGTTAATTTCTCACGCGAATTGGTTATGTAAAGGTTCCATTCTAAATCTATCCTCTTTCAGACTTGCTTCATACTAAAACCTACAGTTTTAGTTTTCTGTAAAAAAAAATGATCGAGATGGCTACTTGTCTGTTCGTCCGCACTTTTTCTGTCCGCCCTCACATCTTAAAAACTACTGAGACAAGAGGGCTGCAAATGTGCATGTTGATCATCCACCCTCCAATCATCAAACGTACCAAATAGCACCCCTCCTCCCTCAATAGTTTCTATTTTATTTAACGTTAAAGTTAATTTTGATCGTGCGTCTGGCACCTCTAATTGTCCCAGTAACAGGCTACCACCCGACTGTTGCGGAAAGTTTCATAGGCCACTATAACGAAAACTCAATTGTGCATTTTTTACTTCGATAATTATAATCATAATCTTATCAATAAAACCAGGTACACAGACTTAAAGCGAGATATCGTAGTTGTCTTTGTAAACAGAAAATTCTGACTTAACTGTCATCCGGAAAAATGAATGATGCATGAACTTTGACTCGTCGCTTGTGAGCTCGTCGCCTGAATTGAATTTTCCAAGCCAAAAGCAATGTTTTTAATAACGCCGGTGCTTGGAGGCAGTAATCTGCAAATATCGCGATTTCATTTAGAACTGCTTTCGAGACGTCTTTTAGGTTTTTATAACCTCTTAATGCAAAATCTGTGACTCGTTATGAGTGTAATAGGCTAATATTGATTTAAGCAAAATTATTTTGGATTTTTTTTTTTTTTGGACCATGTTTTCTAAATTTGAAAACTTTATCTTTGTCTATGCTTACGTACGTCAGCATTATTTTTCATCGTACGAAAAAAAAAATTGTCACATTTTTGGTTATCAGACCGAGTAACACAGATTTTTCTACCATTTACACAAAGTTTGTTGAAGTACTTGTTATATATGGGGCCTATTATTCATAGTTTTTAACAATGTAGCAACGGCAAAATGTAGAAGGTTTGCAAATCATTCAGTGTTCGTATTTCTCAGGGGTTAACCGTGTCCACTGATTACTATCGGTTGAAAATGGAAAGACTGAAATTCGCAGAGAAAGAGAGTGATAAGCTATGAGGGCCATATTGTCTGTTCCTGTTCGTTCATATATCGGTTGCTAGCATTCATGTGGATTTGATTTTGGAGACGGCAACGAAACATTTTGGAGAGCAACTTCGTAGTGCACAAGGCATATGTTCGTTTTCACTAAATTGCAAATTCATAAAAAAATGTGAAAAAGCCCAAGTATGTGAAAATCAGGCATAGCTGAAGGATAACTTTCCCGAGACTATTATCATTATTGATAAACAAAGAAAAAACCCTATATAGAAAAAACCTTGGCCAATCACTTGCCGAGCATCTTTCACTGAATTGATAGCCCGTAGAACGCTCATATTTGAAAAAAGCTTCGTGTGGTCAATGCCTGAGGTAGTACCATTATTATTATTTAGTATTTAACGTTATTATCAGCGTTTATCACCATTATTATTATTATCACCCTATGCTCCTATTTAATCTCCATGGTATATCATCAGATAAGTATACTGACCCAGAAGATTTCGCATTATTTGCTACCTGATATCAAAGGATATTTGCACTAAAATGGCGACTTAAGTAGCGTGCAAAATTCAGATTCCTTAACATTCAGGAAAAGTATTGGACAGTAGAGCCGAGTTTTTGACATTCATCAATATTTCCCCCTGGACTGAACTGGAAAAAAGGATATTATAGAGAGATCTGAATTAGATTCTTGTTAAAAGCAAACCCTTAATAAGTTAAATGTGCCTATGAAATTTGAACAACTATTTTAGACAGGTTACATCAGGAGTACTGGTTCCCCATACAACTGAAACAGCTTCTGATTTGACGAAGCTTCGTCATGGGCAATAGCAATAAAGCAAAAGAATAATAATAATAAACGAGTAGGATTATTTAATATTTCTTCACACGTACACACACACACATGTATGTGTATATATTATATATATATAATATATATATATATATATATATATATATATATATATATATATATATCTTACAAGTGTGTAATGTTAGTGAATCACATATCATGTCTTGCTTGGAGACAGGCTGAGCTGTAGGGGCAGCTTTCTTGAGTGAAGGAATTTGGTACGTAAGCGTTTTAACCGAGAGACCGCTCGTCTTGTCGTCAAGCATGTACATTCGTTTGTACGGATGTTACAGGTCTAATAGACCAGGGCACTTGCGAAAGTCACATTCCTTTTGGTAAGAAGAAAGAGGTCAGTTGGTACACGCCAGGTGTCGGGAGAGAAAACCCCCATCTTAAAGATGGGTTCTATTCCATGGTACTAGAGACGGGATTCTCTAACCTGACTAATATAATGAACCTATTGACATTCTGGATCTGGGAGTGAATTCATAGTTAGGAGGGTAGAGTGATAACTTACTAGTTTTCTTTATGGGGAGATTTGGGTTTTGTCACTATGACTTGTTAATCATTTTGTTCTATTCTATATTCATCTGCTTTGGGTAATAAATAGCATATTTTTATACTTACGTGATCTTAATAGCCTAATGACATGTTTGCAGACAGAGGGCACCATTGACAACAGGTAAGGGTTTCCAATTTGTGTACTTTTAATAAAAGGGTGGTTAGAGTGGTGGCAGGCGGTTTAAGAGGCTTTTTATATATTTTATAGGTTGTAGGTATGCTAATGAAGAAACTGGTGACTAGTTAGACATAAATGTTTTTGTTTTTGGTAGGAAAAGGGGTTCACAGGCACTCGGGGCTCTTTTTGCTGATTCAATGGGTTGGGCAGTGAGAAGCTGTACGTCTCTCGGGCTAAGTCAGTGTCAGCTGTCTTGGGATTCTTGAATACCAGTGTTTTAAAACGTGAAGGGGAAAAGTTTAATTTTCGAAGTATTAAAGTGTTTCACAAGTGTGGGAAACAGGTCATGCATATTTGTGGTGCGTATACGAATTCTGTTTCCAGTCATATGAAGATGTGAGTGTATTTTCAAGCTTTCTTTCTTATTTTCTCCTTTTTATCTTTTATTTTTTTTTACTTATGTTGTTTATATTCCTTTTGTTTGTTTGTGGCGAATTTACTTGAGTGGAGTTTTTTGTTGTGAGTCATGTCCTGAGAGAGAGAGAGAGAGAGAGAGAGAGAGAGAGAGAGAGAGAGAGAGAGAGAGGCGAGATTTGTTGTGTGTGAGACGGTCACCGGGTTGGATCGCTTATTAAGCGTTCTGCATTTTTTTTTTCTTTTTATATCCCCAGCCTTTATTTTTTCATTTTATTTTTTTTTTTTTTTTTTTTTTGCTTTCGTGGGATGATATACTGGGCGTGGGGCGCGTTTGCCTTTTGTTATCTATTATTGGAGGAAATTTGTATTAATTTTTCTGGATTGGTTTTGTGTATATAAATACATTGATGTTATTGAGATCGGGGAATCTTATAGAACAAAATAGCTTTCGGAAACAGAGGAAGATGGCGGATACTAAGAGTACCACAACGCTACTACATCACGTAATGGACGTGAGTGTGGGCATGAGTCCCTTCAGAGGGATGGTAGATGGTGTTCTATCACAACATGTACAAATTATCATTGAAGGGGTGAATAATTATTTAGCTGGAAAGAATATATCGGACGATATAGAGGCATTTAGAGAGGCAAAAACTTTGCTAGATTTCAATAGGAGAGATCTCTCCCCTCATTGCAGGAGTTTCCAATTTACAAAATGTCGTACCTGGACGGATTTGCAAGCATTTTTTAAAACAGCTTATGGCTCAAAGGAACACGGAGATATGGCGAGGGACCTTCGGGGTCTTTATAAACTACGGAAGGGCACTAATAGCCTCGTAGAACATAGTTCAAAACTTTTTGACGCAATGGCGGATTGGGTAGGAAATTGAAAACATCTAAATGGGTTACAGGGAGTAATGTCTCTCTTGATAACATTCATACACTGATCTATTTTTCCCTGCTCTTGCACAATGTACCGAATGCGATAGTGAATAGCTTTGATGAAAAGATTGAACCTACTTCAGACGAAGAATTACTTTATGCCCAGATTGAGAAACATATGTCTAAATGTCCCACTGTAGATAGTACAATTTTTAATGGGACAGGCCCGAGGGATAGAGTGCAAAGAGACAGAATTTTTTCCTCCCCATCTGTGTGCAAAAGTTGAATATAACAAAAGATCAATTGATCAAAAGCAACAGCAATTGTGCCGTTTTCTACTGCAATAAATCAGGGCATCCAAAGAAATTGTGTAGGGTTAAATATTGTGGAATGTGTAAGAGTACCGATCATAATTGGCAGTTTTGTCCGTCTCAGATACGGAGAGATGCGAGGCCTACCCCTCAAGGTTCTGGTAATTATAATGTGAGAACTTCCCAGTCAGGTCAAACCAGAGGGCAAAGGGATTGGCAAAATTTTTGAAAGCCCGATCAACAAAAAGGATACAGGTGATTGGTAGGTGACATTGTGGTCTTGTGGGGGATGCCCCAGAGCCCAAGCCTATAGTCTATGGAACAGTAGGGGATGTGGATATCCCAATATTTATAGACTCGGGGGCATCATAAATCTAATGAACTATAATTTGTATCAATCCATGTTTTCCAATTACCCTTTGCAACCCTCAACGGAGATGGTGTGTGATGTGCAAGCCCATAGATTAAATACCCTGGGTTGTGTTCAAATACAGTTTACTCTCGGTGACAGAGTGTTAACAGAACCATTTTTGGTAATGAAAGGAATTGCATTGGGCAACAGACTTTTGCTGGGTCATCCTGCTTGTAGAAGACACAGGATTTTGATCCATGCGGGTGTTAATGGGATAAAAGTCGGGATACCTGGTGTTTTTCTGCCTTATGAGGACGTGAATAGAACGGAGGACATGGAGGTTATTGAAAGAGATGTGCTCGGTGATATTAATGGCGGTTATACGAGTGTTATGGAGAAAGGTAATATTAAAACCCACGTTGCTGATATGGGAAATGATTAAGGGGGTTCTATCAGTGATAACAATGGTGGTGATGATACTTTGGATGGTGATGTTGATACTAATATTGATGTTATTTCTGATACTAACAACGCCGGGGATGACACTGGGGGTGGTATTGTGTATGGGGCAGTGGAAAGGGGAGGTACTAACCACAAATATAGAGGTGTTTTATCCAAAGATATTATGTTACTACCTGGTTCGAAGACTATGGTAGAAGTTAAATTGAAGGAAATGAGACAACCCACAGATGTGTATGTTATTGAAAATAGCGAAAAGCTTAGAGGGGTTGTTAGCACGGTATTGGTGAACAGTGTATCCAAGGATGGGTTTACGTGGTTAGAGTTGCTAAACTGTAATGATACAGGTAGGAGATACCAGAAGAATACAGATATATTGGATTTCCAAGATTGGAGTTGTGATAGTGGTTCAGTGGCTATCGTAGAGGGGAAACCTGAGTTTTCGAAGGCAGAAATGTCATCAAGGAAACAAATATTTAGAGAACTATTAGCTAATAAGGATTATAGCGAACACGTTGAAGTGATAAGCGGGCTCTTGGCAGAATTTGGGGATACGGTAGCCTTACAAGGTGATAAATTGGGGTTGACTAATGTGTTAGAGCATAAGGTAAATTTGGAGAGTGGCCCAAAATCTCTTTTTATTCCTGCCATATAACAATACCCTTTCAAAATTCAGAGAAACAGGTAGAGAAAGAGGTTAAATAGATGGGAAGAAGAAGGAATCATTAGATCATAGCGTGTCACCTTACAACTTTCCCTTGTTAGCGGTGCCTAAGAAAGATGGTTCTATCCGTGTATGCGTCGATTTTAGACGTTTGAATGAGAAGACGATCCCTGACCGATACCCAGTCGCGT
>NC_087200.1:68380274-68385274 GCF_015104395.2 Macrobrachium nipponense
ACCCAGTCGCGTGCATACCAGATCTTTTTGTTGAAATTGGGAGACATAACATTTATAGCTCAATTGATTTGGCACAGGGTTTCTTACAGGTCCCTCTTAGTGAGAGTAGCAAGGAATATACCGCTTTTTCAGTGCCCAATGGACACTATGAATTTACGCGAATGGCTTTCGGTTTATCGGGCAGTCCGATGACCTTTACCAGGTTGGTGAGCACAGTTTTGCACGGGTTATTGGGCAAAAATGTTTTTGTGTATATGGATGACATCCTGGTCGCAACGGACACGATGGTGCAACACCTGGAAGTGCTAACAAAAGTACTTAGGAGGCTTAGATTAGCGGTGTTGAAAATTAAGATAGCCAAGTGCTCGTTCTTGAAAAACCAATTCACATATCTAGGCCACGTCATATCTAAGGAAGGGGTTAGAGTAAATGATAATAAAGTCAAAGCAATAGCGAATTTTCGCGCCCCCAGATCAAAGAAAGAGATTAAGTCATTCCTGGGTATCGCCGGTTTCTTCAGGAGGTTTGTGAAATGGTTCTCTAATATAGCAGCTCCCCTAACTGATGTATTGCGGGGAGACGTTCAATTTCAATGGAAGGAACCCCAGGCGGAGAGTTTTCAAAAGCTCAAGGACGCGCTAATGAATCCCCCTGTTTTGAAGTTTCCAGATTTTAGTGAACCGTTTACATTAGTGACTGATGCAAGCCAGGAAGGTATAAGGGCTTGCCTTATGAAAAAGTTTGATGGGAAATTCCATCCTATAGCTTTTTATAGTAGGAAGTTCAGGACAAAGGGCAGCAATGAGAGATCCATGGCCACCATAGCTAAAGAAGCCTTTGCAATAGTGTCGAGCTTAGATCATTTTAAAATGTTACTGATGGGGAATAAAGTAGAAGTTCTTACTGACCACAAGCCATTACTAGATCTTTTTAATAAAACTGATTTGTTGCCTAAAAGAGCTTGATGGTCTTTAACTATCAGAGATTTTGATGCAAAGCTCAAATATATAGAAGCCAAATTTAACGTAGTTGCTGATGCTCTCAGCAGGAGTATTCACGACACGAAGGTTTCCAAGTCGCGCAAGTCACTAGCGAGGCCATACAATGGGATATACCTCTCATAGTTTTCATGACACGGAAGGTTTCCAAGTCACGCAAGTCACTAGCGAGGCCATACAAAAGGATATACCTCTCATAGAGCAAAGGCAAGAGGAAGACAACATTTTAGCAGATGCAAAAGCGTTTCTAAGAGGGGAATTAGTTAGGAAACGTTATAAGTTGCCCTTTTTGGGTTTGGAGTTGGAAGGTAATCTATTAGGAAAATTAAATATAAGTTGAGAACCAGTGAAAGTAAAGGAGATACGACACAGGTTCGGTAGTCCACACTTGAGAATAGAAAAAACGTAATGAGGTTCATGCTAAATATATTTGGAAAAACATGGGGAAAGATGTGGGAAATTTTGTAAGGAATTGTACGGTGTGCAACGCATGTAAGCCTGCAAGGACAACTTCATGCAAATTAGGATCGTATTCTATACCGAGTAGACCTTTTCAGAGAATACATATGGATATCCTGGGGAATTTTTGTGAGTCTTTGTATGCGAACAAGTACTTGTTAGTGATAATAGATGAACTTACAAGGATAGTAGAAATTTTCCCACTTAAGCATAAAACGGCCGAAGAAGAAGCCATAGCGTTTTTCAATAGTATCATTTGCAGATATGGCTCACCCGAAGTTCTATTAACCGACAATGGGAGGGAATTTGTGAACAAAACCTTGGA
The DNA here is from genome assembly GCF_015104395.2 of Macrobrachium nipponense. Classification (NCBI taxonomy): domain Eukaryota; kingdom Metazoa; phylum Arthropoda; class Malacostraca; order Decapoda; family Palaemonidae; genus Macrobrachium; species Macrobrachium nipponense. The sequence continues at coordinate 68,382,057 of NC_087200.1, forward strand.
AGGTTTAGCTGAAGTCATGGGGATACAGAAAGTAACAATTATTCCATACAGACCCGAGGCTAATGGGTTGTGTGAATGGGCAAACAGGAAAGTGCGCGAGGCTCTCAGGAAAACTGTAGGTGGTAATGATAAGAATTGGGACAGATATGTTAATGTTGTAAGACATAGTATTAACACTATGGTTAGTGATTCCATTAAAATGTCCCCATCTGAAGCTTTGTCTGGTTGTCCAGCACGAGGCACATTTGATTTGCTAACTATACCTCATCATGGCGAGGATACGATCGAGGCGATGGTATCCACAGCGAGAGAGAGACATGCTTGTCTCAGCCATAATCTCGAATCCACAACCAGAGATATGGTACAGAAGAGTAATAGTAAAACATCTGATCCCAAGATCAATGCCGGACACAATGTATTTTTAAAACTTAACATGAGAAATGAACTAAATTACAAATTAGACCCAAAGTTTGAAGGTCATTTTAAAGTCATTGAAGAGAAAATTGGAAACAGATTTGTAGTCTTAGAGGAAAAAACAGGTCGGTCGAGGTTAACACATATCTCGAAATTGAAAAGAATTGGTTGTGGGGATTAATATATTGTCGCGCAATTGCATTTTATTTTCATTTTTTTCTTGTTTTCTGTTTTTTTGCAATTTGGTGGCGGAATGCTTTCACTTTTTTTTCCTCTTTTATTTCCTTCTACTGTTTTTTTTTTTTATTATGCGCAAATCTGCGGCGTTTTGGCGTAAGATTTCGGGGTTAATATTTTACGTGGGAATGTGTTTTAATACGGCAAATGTTTGTCTTCACTGAGAAACGTGATGATAAACATGTGATTATTCCTGTGTGTATGATATCTGGGGCTGAATTTCTGGGGTTTCACGAGCCGAATAGATGACATTGGGGTTTATATAATTCAGGTAATGTTGGGGGAGTTATGATTTAACGACAATTTTTTTGGGGGGGATGATTTTTTTTTGTGTGGGGTTATTAATTAAATGGAGGAAATATTTTTATCACTGGAGCGGTGTTATTATTAAGATGGTGATTTATATATATAAGGAGATGGCAATAATCCTTGGGGGTGACTTTCTTTTTTTTTTTGGCAGTATATAATTATGGAATTGTGAGTTTATCATAGTTTTTATCTGGAATAGGTGATAATTTTTTATATAGTTGGGCAGTATTGTTTGGGAGAGTTATGTCTTCGTGATAATTTTGGAGCACCTTGGTCATGTCCTGGAGATAGTTTTGTGGAATGTGCTGATGTGGTTTCAGTATAGAACATTTTTTTGAGAATCATGAGTTTCTGAAGTTGCGACTCTGACTATGCTGCAGTTCAAAGCACCTGAGGTGTTCACAGGTGGATTTTTTGCTAATGTTGCTGTAATGAATCCGGTTGCGGATTTTTCCCTTTAGAATTGATTACTTGGAGATTTGCACTATTCTCGTAGATGTTGATTATGGCATTCCACGGGAATGTATCATGTAAGGGGATTCTTTTCCGGTTGTTTCAGGTCGATGGGATTGCTGCGGTAGCGAATTCCGTAACGGTGCACATTCTGTTTTGGGAAAGATATTGAATTATATATGTTTCTTTTTCTCTTATTTGCACTGTGTAATTGGGGAAAGTTCACTTATTATTGTTGTTATTATCGTATTTTTTTTCCTTTTTTCTTTTTTTTTCTTTCTTACGAGAGATGTTGTAATGGGGGTTAAGCTCTAAATAGCATTTTTATTTTAGATAGGAGATATAATTTGTCGCGGTATGTGAGTTAGATAGACGGGGTGTTCTGCATTATATTTTATGGAGGTTGGTTATATAAACCATAAAAGGGGTTTTTGCTGTTAGACATTATGGGTTCTCTTTTGATAGCGTGTTTGTCAGATATGGGATTATTTGTGAGGATTCAGTGGGTAAAGATTATATTTTGTTTAGCGAGGAACTTTTAATATTTGACTAGTAGATTGAGTATATTGATTAATGACGGATTCGTGGGGTAAAGCAAGACTTTAGTTATTTTATGACCATGTAGACCTTTTAAATACGGACACACAATGACTTTAGAGAATTCCCAACTCTACGTGATAGTGGCGATGGAAACGACTTCATCCTACAGTACTAGAGGTCGAGTCAAGTCTACACACGAATGGCGTTTCAATAGACGGCCTTTGCAAAGGATGAGATGTCTTTGATATATCCTCTCAGGATACGTTCTGGGATAAATCAGGAGTCTACAATCTTCGATGAGGTGGGTGCGAGTAGCACTTGCATAGAAGTCACGGAATATATCCTTGAACAACGGGTTGGTGACCATGTTTCCTTCAGTAGAAAACGTTGAATCTACAGTTTTGCGACGAGAGGGTGTTGGATACACTCACGAGGGTTGCAGACACTGAATAATGGCGCGTGCTGAGTTGTTTCGAGTTGGTTTACGCACTCGACCTGTGTCTACAACTATTTGTCAAGTTCTGCTTATCTTAGTGACGAGGATGAGCCTTTCTTTAGTGACCATTACACAATACCAATATTAATGATCATGTTAGGTGTTATACTGATCACAATTTGTGTGCTAGGAGTTCTTAAACTTTTGTGCATTCGACGAAGCACAAGGGCTCCAGCAACGGAGGTAGCCCTAAGTCATGTGGTAAATTGATACATTGTGCATTAGTTGCTGATGTGGTGTGCGACAGGAGTGCACAGAGGACATCTCTTGAAGAAGTCCTGAAAATGTATTATCTGTTGAAGAAGTCACAATTTTGCAAGATAAGGCACCACATTTCAAGGCTCTTCAGACACAGTAGCTGCTTCGAAACAGTGGTATCGATTTCTTCTCGTCAAGTGAATTTCCAGGTAGCTCCCCTGACCTTAATGTGTGTGAAAATATTGGTAGTATCTTAAAGGATCGTGCTGAAGCACGCACCGTGAACTATGATGGTATACCAAGCCTCGATGACCTGCGATGAGAGGTGACCGAAGTGTTCAGGGAAATGGAGTTTGAGTTTCAGCTTTTTTGCGATTTGTTGAAATCATACCTCAAGAATGCAGGCTATGGTACAGGCAGATGGAGGCCACGCAAAATATTAAATACTCAGAAACTTAAATTAAATACCTGTTCTTTGAATTACTTTTGCTTTTGTCCATATCAATTTTAGTTTATGCTGTAGAGGGGGGGGGGGGCTGCTCTAATTCGAAACACCCTATATATATATATA
>NC_087200.1:68390274-68392774 GCF_015104395.2 Macrobrachium nipponense
CCCCATATAAAAATGGGTTAAAGCTGGGAAGAAAAAGATTATATATATATACATATATATATATATAATATATATATATATTATATATATATATATATATATATATATATATATACATATATATATATATATATGAGTACATGGGTCCACAGTAATAATTCTGTTTAACAAGACGAAATCTTTTAGTAGAAATATTACAAAGCTTAAAGCTTTCTTTTTGATAAACAAGAGTATCCTTCTATTGATAACTGATATATTAAACATATACATCGAAAAATATTCCTCATCAGCAACTAAAACTAAATCAGAAAAAAAAAAAAACTTATCAAAGTATAGCGCCAAAGTCTTATTAGCTCTCCGAGTGTCATTTCTTACATTCCTACAGAATTTAATTGAAATACTTAAGAAAGTTTAAAAGACATTACATTTTAAAGATAAAGAAAATCATAGAAAAAGACGTGCAAGGAAATATTTCCTCTCCACCCAATCTTGTCGGGGGAAGAAAGCCCACTGCAATGGAAATCTGTCAACCATATTCTCAGTTGTAAAGCCAAGAGGATTACGGGTGATCCTGTCTAATCTGATGGTATTTACGTATATCCATACAGCTTAAGAGTTTCGTAGCTTTGCACTAAAGTTTAGTTTGCTGCAAAATTTTTCCATGTAAGTTAGAATTATTGTTGACTGCTTCTGAAGACCGCCACACTCGGACAGGAGCGCACAATGAAATTCAGTAAATTAAACATGTGTAATTGATATATATTTATGTATAATGTGCATATAATAACTTATTTTCAACTTATGATAACTAATTTTGTTGTTAACTTATCTATTTATTTATTGTATTTTATTCTTCACCATAGTCTTTTGTAAATGCTTAAAACAAGGTCTTTGGCAACTGTACTACCTTTCGGTCCACATGTCGTCACAAAACGCATTCAGGTTCACATTTGCATTAGTACGCTTGATAACGTCAATACGTATAGATTGACGAAACAGCTGTCGCGTGTATTAATACTGAATGGAAGAACCCCATTATGTGTCCAATCGTAACCGGAACAATGAAGTGGAGAAAATAATTAGAAAATATAGAGCAATTTCAAAAAAGCTGGCAAACAATGAAAAAGCAATTCTGTTCAATGAATATATATATGTGTATATACATATATATATATATATATATATATATATATATATATATATATATATATGTATATATATATATATATATATATATATATATATATATATATATATATATATATAAAGGGTCGTATAGATCGATAGATCTTGGCAATTCTCGTCTTTTCATTTTCCTCTGTGACATCACCTTATTTTTTTTTATACAAAGCATCACGTTTCTATATAATTCGTGATAATGTTATTCATATATATATATATATATATATATATATATATATATATATATATATATATATATATATGCGCGCGCGTGTGTGTGTGTGTGTGTGTGTGTGTATGTGTATGAGTATGAATAAACATGTGCCTTTGGGTTTGCTGAAATAGCAAATGTAATATATAAAGAAAAACAAAAATATAGCTACAGAAAGGCATGGACACAAGAAAACAGAAAATCCCGGTGACATATACGATGTTTTTTAAGGCTTTACAAAAGGCAACAAAAAAAAGGGGGCAGGAGTAAAATGAACTCGAGCATTCCTTCCATTTGCACAACCATAAACGGCGAAAGGTCTTTCATACTGCAATATACTGCAAGGGATAAGGCTGATGTGTCACTTTTCAGCGGAGTGTGGAAATTTCAAAAATCCCCAACGATGGGTCTCCTTTTTCTCAGCGAACTCGAGAATGGTTCGCAATCTTTGCGACACTGCATTAGCCTCGCTATACCTCACTTGGGAGAAAGGAAGCGTTCAATTGCAACCTCAAAAGGAGGAGGAAGGGTTTTGCCTTAAGCAAGTCCGGAAGACTGAGAGGCCTCACTAGCTTTTATTTATAGACTCGTGTACCCTCGCCACCAGAAATGACGTTCGTGTAAATAAAGACTATGCCTGATAGTCTCAACACTTTTGAACGATACGTTCCTCCATGAAGTTGGTTGATAAGTACCTTCATTTCCTGTAAATACGTATTGGGGCCAGTTTGTGTGTGGTCGGGGCTAGACGTTCACTTGGTTTGGACAGAAAGTATATTACTGGTAGGCCACCTTCGTAAACATAGACTAATCATATACGACATGCATAGACACTCACACAATCACACACACAAACGTATATATATATATATATATATATATATATATATATATATATATATATATATATATATATATATATTAACTTATTCAGGAAGTATATAAAACGTGATGCTATGTATAAATAAAGGATTTTGCCACGCAAAAACCTTCATTTATATATATATATATATATATATATATATATATATGTGTGTGTGTGTGTGTGTGTGTGTGTGTGTGCGCGTGTGTGTATATATATATATATATTATATATATATGTGTGTG
>NC_087200.1:68397774-68410274 GCF_015104395.2 Macrobrachium nipponense
TCAGAAACTGACATTTCTTCAATTTAATTTTTAGTCCTGCAATTCGCAATCTTTCTAGGACCAGTTCTAATGTTCTGATATGACTTTCTAAGTCTTTACTAAAAATTATAACATCGTCCAAGTATTCCGCAATATTTTCTATATCTCCTAGAATTTGTAGCATTAATGTAACAAATGTTAAAGGGGCTGATGTGAGTTCAAATGATATTACTTCAAACTATAAACGTTCTTTATGTATGCTGAAGGCTGTGAATTGTTTCGATTCTTCATATAGAGGTACTTACCAATATCCACTAAGCAGATCTAAGGATGAAAATATTTTTGTCCCTACTAACTGAACTAACATATCTTGAATTGCCGCCATCGGCATTCTGTCTGGAACTGTGTTGGAGTTTAATTTCCTGGAATCTATTACAAGTCTCCAACTACCATCCTTCTTTGGAACTAGTAGTAACAATGGAGAATTATATGGAGATTTAGAAGAAATTATTATTCCATCTCTTTTCATTTTCTCTATCAAATTATCGACTATGCCTCTGGCTTATTGGTAATCTGTATTTACGAATAAAAAATGATTTGGCTCCATCATCTAACAAAATCTTATGTTATAGAACATTTGTTCTTCCTAGTTTATCTCCTACAGCTATTACATTTTGGTATTTCTCAAGTACCAGAATGAACTTGTTTCTATTTTCTGGAAAATCCCTTTTATTTACTTTCTGATTTATTCCAGATTTTTGGCCATTTATAGAGAAAAATGCTTTTTCTTCTACTGTTAGTAAAGGATCGTTCATAGGTATTCCTATGCAAAAGGCAATGTCTGCGTATAGTGTTTTGGACATAAACTTCACAATTATCACTATTCATGTGGACTAGTGAATTATCCATTCTAACAAAATCTGGCATTTACGTTCACATTTGCTCTCAAATATATTTTTTAAGCATTTTGTATGTAAAGTTACTGCTCCATTGAGTATAAATTGTACTTTATTATCATCAGCTGTGCTAAAGCAACATATGTCTTCATCTTCTATGTTTGAAAAATAAGAAAGTTCAGCATTTTCAGTGGGTTCTTCTGTTACTTTTCTTATACTATTTTAATCTGATTTATTTATTTTATCTAATAGCAATACTTCATTAGTATTTTCCCTTCATTGTCATAACTCATTACTACATTGCTACAGTTATTAGTATACGTATTTGTATATGTATCTGTATAGGCATCTTGATTTTAGTTATATTCAGTTTCGGTGACCATTATTTATATCTGAGTAATTACTTTTATCTGAGTATATATTATGTGCACATTTCACTGATTCTGTATCCTGTAATAGTGGGAATTCCTTTTTTCCATCTGCTTCTATTTTATCTTGCTTTTCCCGTCTCTCTCTCGCTTGTCGAAACTGTCTCAGACAAATTGATCAGATTTGGGCGAGATTTTTCTTCGCCAAGCGTAAAACACGCTCTTCCGATTATCCTGTTTCAGGCTAATCTTTCTTTCACTACTGTCTAGTATTATTCCACATCTCATTAAACTAAATGAGAACAATACTTGTGCGGAAAATATCCGTCTTATAGAACTAGAAAACTTTCAACAAATTTGTGTGACAATGTGTCTGTTTCTGAGTTCACATTTCCTAGACTTCTAAATTGTTTACCCGCTATTCCTTTTATAATTCTATTATGACCCTGAATCAGAGTTTCTGCAATGCCTAAATATCTGATTAAAGTTGATTTATCTATTATATTAACGGTACTACCTGAATCTATAAGTACAATACATGTCTTTCCATTTATTGGAATCTTTACAGTAGGCAAATCCTTTCTGTTTATTTCTTCTTTTTTCATGGAGAATACTACTTCCATGCTATTTAAACAGGAAAATGCGGATGAAACTTCACTTCCCAAAGTAGCTATTTCTTCTTTTTCTCTTTCATCATCTTGAAGGAATTTACTATCTTTCTTCTCTGAATGGGTTAATTGTCACTGGCTTGAAGAGTTATTTGGATTATTTCTAAAACTTCTTTGTTGGTTTTCTTATTATTGAACCAACAGCTCTTAGTTAAATGCCCGACCTTCTTTCAAACTGTACAGATTCAGATTTTCTGCACTCGTTAGTGGAATGATTGGTATACCCGCAGTTTTCACATGCTGCCTTTGGTTTTGCTCCTTGATCTGAATAGCCCCCTTGATTTGAGTTACTTGTGTATGAAGATTGACCAAGCTTATATGTTCTGGGTGGACTATTCCTTGATTTAGTCTGTCTTCCTTCTGGTTCGGATTCCATTTTCCGTTAGTATTTTGGGCATGTTTCCCTTAAAATGAAGTGGATCTATTCCCTACTTGTCTGGAATTATCATAGTACTTATTATTCATTCTATATGAAGGATTGTCATTTCTGCCTTTCCTTTCACTTTGTTTTTCTGTTACCCCTACAAATTCCTTGGAAAAATCTATCTCTTTCTTCTGGATTTCTTACATCATTGTCTTTAATGTTTGGAAGATATTACTCTTTGGATTGATTTTAATTTTTCTGAAAGCCTTTTCATCTTCTCCAAGTGCATAGTATATTGTTCCAAATGGCAAGTAGTTCAAAACATATCTTAGACTAACTAAGCCCTATGGTGATGTTTGTTCTCTGTAAGTCTTCTATTTTTTTCACTATTGCATTTTCAACATTTGCGTAAAGATTTGCTATGGATTCATATTGCGGGTGAAGGAATTTAGTAATATATAAGGTGTCAGATTTACTTACTGGTTCCCAGAGCGATAAGCAAATTGTTCTGAATTCAGTGTGTGTAGTTAATTTGCTGAAACTAACTGAATTCAAAGTTTTATGAGCATCACCGTGTTCTGAACTAACGAGAAGCAAGGCTTCATTAATCTTAGCTCTTTCATCAGCTATTCCCCCTGAAGATATGCGGCTGTCTGCATCAGCTATCCAATGATTCACTTTATACGATTCTAGCCTACTTTTGTCCGGATTGGAATCTTCAACTTGTCCACAGAAACGTGTGGCCTGTGTTATTACAGCTGCTTGTTGCATTCTTCTATATCTAAGTGTGTTAGTACTATTGGTATTATTGTTAGTAGTAGTACCACTACTAGCACTGTTATGTTTATCGTTAGTTGTGTTATTAGGGTTAGTATTTCCCTGAGTCACTAAGGTTTGTGAAATTGGTACTGGGATTCGGCTGCGTCTGTCTTGTGTTGGTCTTAAATTGTATGAGCTATCTCTGACAGTGTCGAGTAATTTGTTAACGCTTCCTGCATTTCACCGGAAGCAATAAAATAGTATGCACATATTCTACTCATTATTACACAACAGTATGTAAAACAATCATATGTGAAACTGGGCATACAGTATCAAAGAAATTATTCAAATAAAATGGTACACAAATATATAACATAATTCAAAAATCATATATCGCCAACCGAGTGTCAAGTAGAAAAAAATAATAAGAAGAATTCCTATCTATGAAACATCTATCCAAAAAAATTAGTACAATAAAATTTTTATACCCTTATTGAGAGAGAATTCAAAAAGTTTTATATTTTCCAAGAAAGGAAATAAGTAAATTTTCACACACTGTTATAGAGAGAGAAAAAAAATCGGTTTCATCACAACTTACGTGTTTCTGTTGTCGTTCTTTTTACTTGGATTTCGATAACACTTTCTTCCTTGTCGACACTCGTATTGAATTGTTGTGTTTCAAATTCAATCTTGACTGATGCTGAGTTTTTATATAGTTTCGTTGTTCGGGAAAGATTCGTCCTGGTCGAAAAATTCTTCAGTAAAGTTGATTCTTTAACAGGAAAGTTTCTCGTCCTATTTTGGCGTGTGTTGGTGGCCAGCAACATTGCAGTTGCTTCGTTATGATGCTCGTCCTTTCACGTGCGTTGTTATGTCTTCGCCGCGCCCGCGTTAACCGATATTTTACTGGTTCAGTATTAACTGTTGTTGGCTTCCACCGTTTAACATTTTCGTTCGCTGTATTTGCACAGAATACGACTTTGATTTTAATTTTTTTGCTAAGACTGTCCTCCTCTTGCTTCGTTGTTCACCGGCGACCATCAGATTCTTCTTAATGTTCACCAGCAATGTTGACTGGTATGTCCTCATACGGAGAAATAGTAGTGGGTTTAAACATAGTGTTTACAGAAAACCTGCTAATATTTCTTCCTATGTACATTTCTATTCTGGACAAAACAATAAGGTTAAAAAATCCGTGTTTGCATCTGTTTCTAAGAGCACTACGGGTATGTAGCCCAGAATATATACATGAGGAAATAGATAAGATTCGGAATACAGGCAAGAAACTGAAATATCCGGACATTGTACTAAACAATGCATTAGAAGCGGCAAAAAAGACCATGTATCTAAACCAAAAAGAACCTTGCAACAACAAAAATTTGGTTGTACTACCTTGTAGCAATAATATGAAAGATATCCCCATCTCCTGAAGAATTTTGGTGATAATGTTCTTTTAAAAACAATAAAACAATGAAACAGGCACTTATCAAGAACTCCCCCGGCAATACTAAAGGATGTGTATATAAAATTCCATGTAAGTCTTCTGACAAATTTTACATTGGTCAAACAGGTAAAGCACTGGAAAAGAGACTAGAGCAACATAAAAAATATGTGAGATATGCACAGGGAAATAGTGGTATTTTTGTACATGTTAGTGAGAGCAATCATCCTATTAACTGGGAAAGGGCAAAAAGGATTGTGTGTTCTAATAATGCAATGGAAAGGAATATCATTGAATCTAGCTTTATAAAAGAAAGTTACAACAACATATGAACATCAGTCAAGGAATGCATAAACTTAATTTTTTAATATCAAAAGAAATTTGTAAACTGTTTAAATTTTAAGGTAGGTAGTAGAGATGTATGGGAATAGGATTATTATATTTGTAAACACAGTAAGGGGGCAGCAGTGGTAATGAGATTTCCAACCCCCCTCCCTGACACCTGTCAGGTGTGGACTTCTTGCCTCCTACGGTGGTTAGGTTCATCGGTAGTGTCCCTTGAGAATTTACTGTAAATTTTAGCCAACTTATTTTTGAAAGCCATTCCTACCTTGACACCTGCCTGTGGGTGGATCTGCAGTCTCAAACGGTTGTGTGCATGCTTATCAGTACTGTCTCAGTAGTATATATATTTGTGACTTCTAATATTATGTATCAGTCCTTCGTTAATGGCTTGGAAATACAGTCGAAACCGGTCATGGCCTACATCCCGCCTCTTATTATTTTCACCTGTGGATGTGTGATAAATTATATAGATATTATTATATATATATATATATATATATATATATATATATATTTATATATATATATATATTATATATATATATATATATATCAATATATATATATATATATATTGGCGTTTTTATGGTTTCCTATTTTATATATATATATATATATATATATATATATATATTATATATATATATATATATATATATATATATATATAATAAAAGGAAACCATAAAAACGCCAAAATATATAGAAAGAAAGTACTATATTTCAGAGACTGCTGTCTTTACTCTTTCTTCAGGTAGGTAATGAAGGACAAAAGTTAGAGAAAAGACGGTATTTATACCAGTTAAGCCATTTCAAGTCACCGGTAGAGAGAGACAGCAGTCTCTGAAATATAGTACTTCCTTTCTACATATTTTGGCGTTTTTATGGGATCCTTTTATTAGATGGAATTCTGTTATAACAGAAACATTTTGACCAGTTATACACACACACACACACACACATATATATATATATATATATATATATATATATATATATATATATATATATATATATATATATATATATATATATATATATATACTATATATATATATATATATATATATATATATATATATATATGTGTGTGTGTGTGTATACATGGATACTTAAAGCGACAGATCTGTGCACAGGTTATTAATAAGAAAAAAATTATGTTAATATTCTATCCCCCTAGGATAAAAACTCATGTCGAAAGAATACTCGGTATTTCATTAAACAAATTCTATAAAACTTAGAAAGAGGGCGAAATATATTAAGAAATTCTTTCCGGCAGCCAGCCTTGAGATTAACGTTCCAGCCAAAATGACACTTCACTAAGGTTAGTAAAATATTTAATAAATTTTGGAGGGAGAGAGTCTTCTTGCTTCCGCATATTTCTTTTATGTAGATATGTCTAATAGAGACTATCTTCGTGGTTCAGTTTTGGCAAAAGTTTTCTATAAGAGTTGCCCTTGTGATGGAATTGTATCTTTGGATCAGATTCGCTGTTTTAGCTTTATTGTTTTCTCTTAATTGGAGCAAAAAAGTTCATTATTATTATTTTTTCTTTATTTTATTTTTTTGTCTATCACAGTCCTATTCGACTGGATGGTTTTTATAGTATGGGGTTCCGGGTTGCATCCTACCCATGTGTTTACGGCTGTGAGTTTTTACTTGAGTATCGTCTAAAGTGAAATATTCTTCCCTGATCGTGTCCTTCATTTCTTAGTATTTTATATCCTCTCCCTCCATTTTTCCCAGGTATTTGTATCCTACTCATTTGTGTGTTTGATGCTGTTCCCATCTGGTATTTATCCCTTACAGTCTGGATTTGGGTATCTAATTCTTTGATACTCTTACCATACAGCTTGATGTCGTCCATGAACATCAAATGGTTAATTTTGTTGCCTCCTTTCTTGAGTTGGTACCCAGCATCCTTCTTCTGCAGTACTTTTTTATGGGAAGCATGGCTACCACGAAGAGTAGTGGTGACAGTTTGTCTCCTTGAAAGATCCCTCTCCGTATGTTAACCTCTGCTAGTCTTACCTCATATATGTTCAGGCATTCTATTAGCCACGTGTGTGTTATCATGTCGAAAACTTTCTTGTAGTCAATCCATGCCATCCTTAGGTTGGTTTTCCTTCAATTACTGTTCTTCATTACCATTTTGTCTATCAGGAGCTGGTCACTTGTGCCCTTACACTTCCTTCTACACCCTTTGTGTCGGTGGGGGATGGTCTTTGTATCTTCTAGAACCTTTCACTGATGATACCTGTTAGTAACTTCCGCATTACTGGTAGGAAGGTGAAAGGCCAATAGTTACTTGCTATAATACCCTTGTTCTTGTCGTTTTTTACTAAGAATGTTCTTCCAGTGGTCATCCATTTGGGCGCACGGTGGTATGTGATACAATACTGTTCTGCTATTCGTGGGTCCAGATCCTTGTAGTTTTTGAGTCAGTATCTATGGACTTTTATTATTATTATTATTATTTGAAGGTAGGAGACCCTCTCTCAAACATGTTTTGTTAAAGATGATGGCAGCATCAGTGGAATTGATTTTATATATGGTCTTTTCAATTCTTCTTAATATTCTCTTCTCATCAGGGCTGATATTTGCTAATAGCTGGCCGATGTTCATCACATCGGCCAGCTATTAGCAAATATCAGCCCTGATGAGAAGAGAATAATAAGAAGAATTGAAAAGACCATATATAAAATCAATTCCACTGATGCTGCCATCATCTTTAACAAAATATTATTATTATTATTATTATTATTATTATTATTATTATTATTATTATTATTATTATTATTATTATTATTATTATTATTATATATCTTTGAAAATACTGGCACTCTATACCGCTGAGCTTCTGTTACGCTTTCTCAAAAAACGGGCGGGTTGGCGGCTGGTGGTTTTGTAATTGGTTGGTCACATTCAGGAGCTATCTTGTTGGTTGCAAGGTGGTGGGCAAGAGGAGGGTCTCATGAGTAATACTTGAGTGTGGTTTTCGCCGAAGAACGGGAAGAGCCTCCTTGTAGCTGATGTGTCAGTGGTCCATGTGTAAGTGCTACATAAGCAGAATATATAAAAAAACTAAAACTATGATTAATTAAAACCAGTGACCCAAGAGGTCAACCAGTTTGCTTGCAGAAATGTGATCAGACCAGATACGATAAAGTAGGCTAAGATGACGTATACGATAAAGTAGGCTAAGATGACGTGTTGTAATCAATCAGTGTCTAGTTGCCGTCACCTGTGGTCATTCATTTGTTTTGTAAACTGTATTCCAAGCTTCCTGCTTAAGACAACCACCGTGACCTATAGCTCAAACGGCCTACGTGACTTGTAATCTATGTCATCTGTGTGTATGTTCGTATGTTTGAGCTACTGTCTGCTTCCTTTATGATTTGTAAACGAGATTGTAGTCAGACTTGAATTAGCCATCATCACTGGCAGACCTGTACAAATTTCCTCTGATCTTCAACATGTAATCTCAGAAAATAGAGATATTTTCATACTAAGACACTCCAATGAGCGTAAAATTATCGCAGGTCTAACATAACCTCACAGGGTGCCTTATTATGCAAAGGCATGAGCCCTATACATGTAGCCGTCGAAAATTGTGATATTCATCGCGATCTGCTGGCGTTGGGGGATTCGGGGGCGGGTTTCCATTTTCGTTCATGACATTCATAAATGGAGTACAAGGGATCTAAGAAGACCGAGTATAAGAGGGATGAGGCAGCCATGGAGAACATTATTCGGGCTCATGTAATCCCTGCCGAAGTAGAAACAACGGTGGACTTACGATCTATCAGAAGGGCCAGAGTTCTACCCAGTACCTCCCTCTTGAAGAACAGCCGATCCGCCAGCAGCGATCCTATTAGTAGGAGAGGAGTGGTCTACCAAATACTGTGCCCAGAGAATGGATGCCACCATTCTTAACTGATTATTACCACAACTCGCCTCTCTAACAGAATCACCGTCCATCAAATGGATCGTCTTTTATACATTTGCTATACCGGCGCTCCTAGTGCTACCTACTTCGTGACCAACTTTTTCTATTCTGTCACCCTTGTCTTATTCGCTTTCTTCGCTTTTATTCAGAAATCGGTTATGGTAAAAGGAAATGTAAGGTAGTTTATTTTAATACTCAAGTTGTGAGGACTTAATACGCATCATCCTCTTCCACACAGATATTCTTTCTTCCAGTATTATATACCCATAACCGCAGCAAAACCAATTGTAAGGCAACAAAGTGAAAGGTCATCCATGTATGAACAGTCTGAAGAATGTAAAATCTATTCCGAAATCATTATAATCCTTTGGCTTTCTGATAGTTTAGGCAAACTTGTCGCCCAATAGGTAAAGATGAAGGCTCCGATTGACATGACCAAATCAGGCGAATACCCTCCATTCTATCTTCTGATTTAAGAAATGTTGACGGAAGGATTTCGCAGTATAAAAGTACGAGTATATACGGATTTGGGCAGTGTTCATAGTAGCCTGTATTTCATTTGGGGATGAATTCCCCAGTTACTAGATGTTCTATCACAGATCCATAGATTTATATCTGTGTTATTTATATAATCAACTGCACCAGACTTTAATGTAAAATCAGTTTTCATATGACTTTCAAAGAAAAGCCAAATGTCGCTGAAAACAACGACAACAGAAATACATTTTAATCAACTTTCTACCCCGAACAAACTGAGAAGTAACCTTGTCTAGTCGATGTGCCTATTACCCGAGACTTTTATTCCTAGTTGAGCCGTTATGATCAAACTAACTTTCAAAATGACTATGAAGCCTGTGAGCTCAAACATAGTCAAACATTCTCGTACAAAGCTAAGTGGAGCCTTTGTAGCGAATGCAATTACCTTTCATTGCCCATCTTGTTTACGTTGGAGCTGGATCATTCCTATGCATAAGCGAAGAGTCAAAGGATCGATGGTAAATGGGCTTTTGGGTGACGCAAATTCTGTGTAGAGTGGAGTGAATCTGTCCCTTGTCCATATTTTCCTTGATGGAGATTTAGTAAGAATTCATCCTGACTATGGTCTTTCCTTTAGTCATAAACGAGGAGGAATTGCACATCAACGTGGGAGAATGATTAATATTATTAGTATATAGTCTGATCAGACTCAGAGAGAGAGAGAGAGAGAGAGAGAGAGAGAGAGAGAGAGAGAGAGAGAGAGAGAGAGAGAATAATTTTTTGCAGCTTTTTTTTTTATTGTTCAAATGGATAACTGGATTTGCACCTATAATTTATATTATATTCTTTCGTGGAAAACCAGGATATTACTGGAAGAATTTTTTTCTGCTAAATTCACAAGTAAAAAGAATAAGGAACATAGCGGACGATGCCCTGTAATCGGAAACTTTGTAAGTTTTATTGTATTCGTCTTACATAACTGTGTAACTGGGATACAGTTTCGTGTGTTACTTTCTCCAGTAGAACGCCATATGAAAAGATAATTTAAAAATAAGAAAATTTCAATTCATGCATTTTGAAGGGTAATTGTAATATTGGTGAAAAACAGTTACAATATCTCACACTCTTTCTTCATCAACATATAAGAAATATTCAAATTAAATGAGTTATGGAGTCACTTAAAATAGGAACGAAAAAAATCATATTTCAGGAGGATTCACAAATATAAGTAGTACTACCTGAGTGAAGATTGGTGACTGCAAATATAAAGAAACGTATTGTGACAAAAAGAGATCAAATTTTATAAGGATGCTAAAGGAATCCAATTATTACTTGTAGTAGATTCACATCAACCATTCATCTGATGCCTGTGCCAGTCCCTTGCGACGCTCCTGATTGGCTGTTGATAAGTGAATCACAGGGATGAAAACTCACGAGAGAGTTCACATAGGAAAGATGTATGCTCCACCTCTCCTGAGGGAAGACATATCCCTCAGGAGAGGTGGAACATACATCCTCCCTATGTGAACTCTCGAGAGAGACTGAGAGTTTCCAGCCCTCTAATTGTCTTATCAACAGCCAATCAGGAACGTCTTAAGGGACTGGCCAAGGCCTCAGATGCACGGTTGATGTGAATCTACTACACCTCTTTGGTCATTTCATGAATACATGATAATGGAGGACTAGGTGTCCTTCAAAGCTTGTAACTTCTTGAATAGATAACTACAATAGTTACCATCCAGTTTGAACGAGGTCCTTCTAGTAATTGTATACTATTACACGGAACAATTGTGTATGTGATAAGTTAGTATATAATATATATATATATATATATATATATATAATATATATATATATATATATATAATATATGATTATATAAAATATAACAGATTATATATAAACAGCTATATATATAAATCTATATATATATATATATATATATATATATATATATATATATATATTGTAGAGGGATATGTCTCTTCACCTATACTCTGTTTTTTTTCATCTGTCCATCCGCCTGTGGTGTGTTTGTATGGTAACACTGCGTCCCGGGCTTTAAATAGTTACACTGCGAAAGTTTTAGGTAAATAAAGGATATCGGGTTGTACATTTGCAAATGAAAAGTGTTTTAATAATTTACTGTATGCAAATTACACCGTTAATATTCGAAATAGGATCTTGTTATTATTGTTGAATGTAAGCTGCCTTTTCGGGGTGGCGAATGGAACAGCCAGACGCAAATTCCATCAAACAGATGCTAAACCAAGTTACGTCATATCGTATCTGGCTGAAACGCACTTTATATAAATTAACAGTACATACTGATATACTTATGTATAATGAAGTAATACGTTGACATCTTGCCGTAGTGAACAGCGAGAGAAGCAATTTTCCCGCCACTGCGTCTGGCTGTTCCATTCGCCACCCCGAAAAGGGAACTTACATTCAACAATGATAACAATAACCTATTTCGAATTTAAGTATAATGGTTGTAATACGCATACAGTAAATTATTTTAAAACACTTTTCAGTTGCAAATGTACACCCAGATATCCTTTCATTTACCTAAAACTTACAGGTAGCGTAACTATTTAAACCCCGGAACGCAGTGTTACCATACAAAAACACCACAGGCAGATGGACAGATGAAAAAAAACAGAGTATAACTAGTTAAACATTATTTTGTTCTCTATCCTTATCGTTGGATAAAATCAAGCCATTTCCGTGTTCCTTAAGTGTGTAATGCTGAGCTATTCATGATAATTTTTTCACTAGCACACACGTAACTTCTTTGCATTGACAAATATCCAGTCACTAATGCCCCATAATCTTGATTTCATTTTAGGTTGACGATATTTTACACGACAAGGGAATCACAAATGATAAGAGCTTCTTCGCCGGTCAATGTTCGGTCATATATCTTCTTCGTCTGACAACTTGTATCACCGGTTATCAGATTAGGTAAGGTGATCTAGACTGCCCAGTACCTACATCAGAATTTCATGCATAGACCTAATATGCATTATGTACCTGAGTCGTTGCGAGTGGTTAAACAGAAAAGATGGTTACGATTCGATCCTATGCAATGAAACTGACACATGAACCGTGTACTGAAGTCTTAA
Source organism: Macrobrachium nipponense (assembly GCF_015104395.2). NCBI lineage: Eukaryota > Metazoa > Arthropoda > Malacostraca > Decapoda > Palaemonidae > Macrobrachium > Macrobrachium nipponense. The sequence continues at coordinate 68,410,148 of NC_087200.1, forward strand.
CATTGAGCTCTTGGCCTAGTTAGAGATAATTCCAAAATATTTCTGATTATTAAAATAGATAAACTTTGGTAAAAACATTCTCTGAAAGAAGAATACATATGTACCTCAGACGTTTAATGAAAAAAAT
>NC_087200.1:68412774-68420274 GCF_015104395.2 Macrobrachium nipponense
ATGGTATCTAATAATGGCCACTGATATGCAGATATATTCTGAATTAACCGTATAATATCAAATATCAATATATACAAAACATACAATAACTTGACAGTACATCACTTATGAAACTGGTGTGTTTGGTTGCTATCAGAGCCTTAAAGTCTGAACTTAATAATATGATACTCTTACTATCTATTAAGTGCATACATATTTCATTAGCAGTGTTAATACATAAACTCTAATTGATACTCTTCATCGTCCTCTTTACTGAATTTGACATGACTGTATGGATTATCACAATTTTCTAATTGGCATTGTCCACAGGCAGGTGTACATGGTAATCCATACACCCTACAACTACACTGCGATGATCGGCGGGTAGATTTGCAGTTACAATGTATTATCTTCAACAGATTGTCTGGAGCTGCATTCACATCTGACATTACTGGTGTTAACTTAGTGTTCTATATCTTCCAACCCCAGTTCAACACATCCATGTCACTCTCTTTCCCAATCCACACCATTATCTGGTAAGAAACTCTGAGAGAATGAAATTTGGTGCAAGACTCTATTGGGGGTAGATGTTCCGGTGCTACAAAAAATTTTGAGGACACAATTTTCTTGGACCGGGTACTATGGCGCAAAGATGTCAGTGACTAAGCACCCTCCAGTGTGTTCAATTACTTTTTGTTCTTGGTTTGGAGAGAGGAACTGATCAGCACAACATTGCAACACAGAATTACGTTTGACTAACTTTTAAAATGCAGCCCTTTTTCCTACACCAAAGATGTGCGGTGTACTATCGCATCCAGTAAAAGCGTGGAACAAAAGCAGCTGAGAGCATAGTTTATTTCCTAGGACTGGCTTAAGACTGTTGATGTGGTACACTGTTGTGGCAGTTGATTTTTCCGACCTGAAATAAAGGTCCCTGCTATCTGTCTGTGCATAATGAAGGAGTAGATTTAAGATGGATGGACCTTCATTATAACCATCAAAAACTACAGTTGCCACCCCATATTTTCGAATGGTGAAATCTGCATATGACTCAGCTATTGCACCATAGCTATCTCCCTTCTTCCGGGGTACTCGATGTAATAAGGTCCCTCCATCAAGGACATAGTACTCTGTCTGAAGAGCGGATTGAAGTGGATCTGCACCTGCTTCTTTCAAATGGTCTGAGATAGCGTGAGCGAGCTGTGGTTTATCTGGCTTACGAAATACATTTCTAATCTGGAAAAGAGCTGGAGGGAATGGGCTAAGCTCATATCCTAAAACATCTTCCAGTCACAGCTCACCTGTTTTTGCCACTACCAATAATCTCTTAAATAATAGGGCAGGATCAGTACTTTGATCTGGTGCAACCTTGATTGCAGAAACATCACCAAGCTTTATGGCTTTATCTTTTATCTTTAAAGAGTATCTGAAAGCAGACTGCCCAATCATATTTTCAATTATTTTCTTTCCAATGGACTCGTATTCAAGAACATTTACCTTGAGATTTGCCACTACACCACTGACTACATTTCGCAGTGAGGAGTCTCCTGAAAAGGGTGAACAAGATAGTAATTTGGTCTTGAGCCTTTGTTGGTCTGAAGCGTCCCTCCTCCTCCTTGCTTTGGTCAAGTCTTTATGTTGATCACTGGTTGTGTAGGAAAGGTCATTTAATTCCTGCATTGCCTTGTTATACTCAGCAGTGATGGGAGCTGACATTGTCCACAATGACCTCTGCTCTTCTGTCATACCACTTCCCCGAGTCAGTCCACCTGAGGTTTCTAGTGATCTCATTAAAGTTTGTTCAATAGCAAGATCACTACGACGAATCACATGAAGACCATTGGAAAATTTCTGAAGCACGTCTGGATGAGTGAGCTCTAGTTGCTCCATCTCTTGGACATAGAAATGTGCAGACTTGAGATAACTCTAGTGGCCAGCTGATTTAAATATTGGGAAAGACTCAGAAACTGCACTTAAATGTAATAACCAAGATCCAGTACGATCTGCCCTGATCAATCTTCTTGCAACTCCCAACATCTTCTGATAATTAAGCCACATATGACTTGTCTTTGACCTATCACTAAGTTCTGACTTCCAATTTCCCAATTCCTTATTGATTTTAACTACTGAATCTGATGTCATAACACTCTCCAAGGATGTTTGACCTGACAACAATGATGTGTATGCATCCTCACACTTAACAACCAAAGATGCGACCTCTGGTCTGTCACTAACTAGATCTGAAACAATTATGTGGTTCAGTAATTTGTCTATAAGCAGATGACCACGGATAGCTCTTTGTGCAGATTTCCCTAGCATCATATGATCTACTGAGTTTTCACCATATACCATCTGTAGAATGTCTTTTAAGCCTGTATCATTCATGATGGATCCAATTGCACCCAACAAGTTCATTAGAGCGTGAAAGCAACCTAACAAGAGAACTATTTCCTTCAAATGGCTATTCTGAGGTGCATCAACAATTATCTCACTTGCTTTCCAGTACAGGGGCTAGTCAAATGTTATTATTGGTGTAATACCATGTTTTACTGCTTGCTTATGAATAAATTCCAGTGTGGACAAAAGGCAGCTCTTGTCACCCGAGTACAAGTCAATCATGGGCAGATACATAACTGAGGACTGACCAGGGTGTTTGTACCCCTGATGAATCATATGCATCATACCAGACCAGTTTGAAGTTTCCTGTTTAAAACTCAATGATAGTTCCCATAGAATATTCAGCGTTTGATCACATTTTGTGTTTTTTGTTATTTGTTCAAACACTACCTTATGGCTGGCATGGTTGGCAAAGTGATAGTCCACTATGTCAATCCTTGTGTTCTCCACATATTTAAGTTCTGAAACAATTTGTCTTGGAATGACCTGTCTTCTTTTTTGACCTGGAGTCAAGGCAGCAATTATCCCCATCCCATGGAAGGAGCCTCTATCATCGATTGAAAGAATATTGTGATCAACGTTGTCAGCAGCGAACAGAACAGTCACATCTCCTGAATCAATACCCTCACCCAAAATATCTACAGCAGCAGTGTCAGCAGCTTTCTTTTCAAATCTCAGAACTTCTCTATATGATAAGCAAAATCCCATCTTATGCAAATTATTCACAAGGAACCATGAACGATCCAAATGATGTGTTTGTAAGTCAAGAATTATCTGTATTGGGGATAGAACAGTTCGAGGACGTACTGCCTGAATGATTGCCTGTCCAACCCCGCAACCTTTTGGCTCTTATCTTCCCCCACAAACAAAATATCCTGTATTGTGCGAAGACTGCCTGGAAGATACTTCAAAGCAATAACAAGATTTAGCATATCTGTACCTGGATATTGGTCTGTAACAGAGGGAACTTCAGTTTTCATATCACTTTTGATAAATCTAGCAGCTGTTTCGATAATTCCTCTCTTCTAAGATTCCTCATCAATGTCCCTATCACCCATGAAATATGATGGAAGGATGTGAGAACTTGTTTCCCTCATTGTAACAATGTAATTTTGGCCTTCTCCTTCTATTATATATATTGAGTCCCCATAATGCTCTCTCAATTTTTGTTTAAGGTACTGATTGTCGCAAAGATATTCTTTCATTTTATCCCTTAGGGCAGACACTATCAATTGTTCCTCATCATTAGCTTCAAGATAAGAGCACATTTTCGAAAAGGCCTGATCTTGGTCTTCGTTTTTGGGTCGTCCTGATTTTCTTTGCTTTGTATTTGGCTCCACCTTAAACCGGTGGGGAATATCACGCCCAGATCGAAAGTTCCCATCACAGGAGTGGTGATATACACCGTCGGCTGCATGTAAGTCACAAACATAGTACTCAATTCGACCTTTCACCGTAACACCCCAGTCATCCGAACGGTCACTACAACACTGCAATATTGTTTTAACAAAATTATCTGTCTTCACAAACCTGAAATCTGAGGCGTTAAATGTAACTTCAGTTCCACAGAAAAGACAATTGGATTTGCTATCAAATGGTCCAGTGAATCTCCGCGTACTTCTTTTGAGCAATGGTTTACTTTTGTTCTTGTTTAAAGAATTTCTAATGTCATGTGGGTTTATGTACCGCTTACGACAATTTGAATGAACTACGCAACCAGCTGTCACAATAATCCTCTCACCTCTTCTAGCACTTGCTTCACTGATTCCACTGGTACGCTTTTCACGAATTCGAAACGCATCATCCTGGCTCTTTATTTCTTTCTTGCAGATTGGGCATGTTTGAGGGTAGACATCAGTGCCACTCATTTTGGGCATATTTGAGGTTAGAAATCAGTGACACACATGTTGATACCTGAAAAGTAAGAGTGTAGAATATATTAACAGTGATTTTGATCCTATATAATTAAAATTCAATGATTTCCATAATTCCATTGCATTCATCGACCCTCAAAACTTAGGTATAGACATCATAATTATCATTCCAAAGTAAATAATAAGAAATTTATTTGCATGTTAATGTATTGGAGGCCATCTTGGATTTGACAGCTTTTCAATGGCCAGAAATTAGTAGACTTTTATTATGTCATTCTCCACATCAAATATTACCAGAATCAGTTGAAAAACCTTTTCCAGCAATTTTTGGGGGGTTCGAGGGTTTTTTGCTGTACTCGACAATAGCAGAGGTTTTCGGTAATGTTTAATCTAAACATGAAACGAAATGATAAACTGAGGGTTGTGATAAGTTTATTAAATTACGTACTTTCGAATATTCTTTTTTTCTTTTCAGAATTATTATATCCTGTTCATTGCATTGCATAATATTATATAATATAATATATATATATATATATATATATATATATATATATATATATATATATATATACATATATATATATATATATATATATATATATATATATATATATATATATATATATATATATCACATTGCCTTATATTAAACATTCCGTATAGGTTTAGTTACTAAGCACGCTGGCGATTCTCTAGAGAACTTTTTATTTGAGCGATTTTTCTTTGAGCGCTATTTTTTTTAGCGATTGCCTATTTAAGCGATATAACTTTAGAGCGATTATTGTAAAGCGATAATTGTCAAAAAAACAAACGTAAAGAAAACATAAATTTTTTTTAAATATAATTTTATTTAGTTCAAACATAAGAAAAATAGAAAAGGTGAAAAATAACTTAAAAATGATTTAAAATTTATTTAAGAATATAAAAGCCAGAAATAAATTATTCCCAAAAGAATACAGTCTTATTCAGTTCAAACATAAAAATTAAAGAATGTGTGAAATGGCATAATAAAAATGATTTCAAATTTATTTGAAAATACAAAAGCTAGATAAATTTTTTTGAGTTTAATTGTTCATCTCGATGTTGTAAGAACAGCCTCGGAGAAAGTCCAAAAGTTGCATATTGTTTCTCTGTTGAAATAAATGCTTCAATGCCTCGCAAACTCGTTTATAGCAAGTAGCCTTTTTGTACAAACACCTTGAACTGGACTGAGTTTGTGCTAAAACGACCTCCTGGAGTCCGTTCTCTTTGGAGAGGGTTGTTATCAATTTCCAGATGGAGGGATGGGCACATTGAAGAGAATTTTGGAAAGCCAAGTGCCAGGCTTCTACCGAGTTATTCGCTCTTGGTAAACCTTCAGATAGGCTGTCGCACATATTCCTCGTAGATGGTGGAAAGCTGGGTCGCATTCTGCTTCGCCGGGCGTGCCTGCCAATGTAAACATCTTCAACATAGTTACAAACTGGTTGCTAGAGCTAAAATACTTTTAATGTTCGTTCGTACATTTTCGTTGGTTGCGTAGCTGTTGTAAAGTCCTAATTGTTGAACTCGTCATCATAGTGATTGCCCAAGATGAAAGAAGCACCCGGTACAATGGTATTTGGGAAATACTCCTTGAAAACTTGAACTGAGGCAAGCTCAAAGTCTGTCAGTACAGAAACTGGTTGCATATCATTATACTCTTCGGTGTGTTTCTTAAACCTTCCCAAAACCTGCGGTAAGTATCTTGAGACTTGTTTGGCAATAATCCATATAGGCAGGGCAAAACAGTATCTTGCACTAACACATGAACTTTAAAATGCTGGTAAAAGATATCCGGACATACTTTAAAAGTCCCATCAATAAACCAGTGTTGGTATCGAGCCATTAATTCAATCATACGTTTTGTCCCAAAAATTAGAATACTGTCCTCGTCTTCCACACCTGAGTCAAATAGAAGAAACTTTTCTCCTGAAGAAATAACTGTACTTTCAAAAGGAAGGACAAATCCATTTCTGGAACTTAGTGCTGGAGGTTGGTGACACGTCTTCGCTTTCTGTTAATAATAGCGGCTAAATTTTTATTTGAACCAACCTTCGTAGCAGCTTCTTGACTTAACGTTTGTATACCTCATCCTGCGTGGAACATCTGCGGTAGCTACGGCTTTTTCTACCACTCGAGAATGAAGTTTCTTGACCTCAGCCTGTGACGAATCTGGTAGGTGGCAATGTTCCCTTCTTATGCATGGAATATCTTCCACACTAAATACGGCTCTGGCAATAAGACCACCTTCACATCCTTTTACGGTGCAACAGAATGAAATGAAAAATATTTATAGTTTAACTAAAACTTGATTGCTGATTTTTTTAAACGACCTCCTTATTTTTAAACCACTACTATCGCTCCAAAGCAATATTGTGTTAAAACTATATGCTATTCTTAAACAACTAATATCGTTCTTAAATGCATAGTCTCAAAGAAATTTGTACTAAAACGGCATCTCTTTTTAAACAAGTATTTTCAAACTATTTTTAGAGTATCACTCTTAATCGCATCCCTTCAACGTAGGTCGCTCATTTGCAGATATCGCTCAAAAGGGTTCGCTTAAGAAAAGTATCGCTCTGGCGGTTATCGCTCTAGACTAGAGTATGAGTGCCAATAAGCACACATTGCATTTCCACATTTTAGCGTTTTTTTTTCTTTCATCTTGTCTTGAAGGTTGTCTCGGATTATCTGAAGTAGGATTATTATTATAAATATTGGTGATATACAAGCATTTGTTGGGAACTAGTAAAATGTCAATAAATACCGATGCAACAAAGCTAAAATTCAGGCTGAAAAGTTTTCCTTTATTTTCATTAGTATTTATACCTATTTACAAAAGACATTTGTCTGAAGCCATTAACAAATTAATCAAGTTATGCTATAAAGTTTTATTGTTATTATAATTATATTGAGGGTAAAATAAATCACATTTTTTATGTAATTCAGGGACATTCCCTCTGATGATGGGGACATTATTATTATTATTATTATTATTATTATTATTATTATTATTATTATTATTATTATTATTATTATTATAAAAATTGTTGTAGTTGTTGTTGTTGTTGTTGTTGTTGTTGTTGTTTATATTATTATTATTATTATTATTATGATTTATTATATATTATTATTATTATTATTATTATTATTATTATTATTATTATTATTATATTATTGAAGATGAAATAAATCCCCCTTTTTTATGTAATCCAGGGACATTCCC
>NC_087200.1:68422774-68440274 GCF_015104395.2 Macrobrachium nipponense
ATGAAAAACTATGTTGATGATTAGAAGAAGATAATAAAAAGACTACAAAATTAAGGAAGTAATAATCCCCACATAATGAGCAGTCTACACAAACTGCGTAATATTCATCTTCGCCTTTCCATTAGTTATATTGATTTCCTTCCCCTTTTATGGAGCATCTCGCTATTTATTGAGACTGCTGACCTGGGCTGTGTAAACAACGTCCGGCGATCACATATAGCCAAGGTATTATTCCTAAAATTCTAGTCTCATGAGTAGGAGGTTAAATCTTTAGAGTCAAACTGAGATATCCATTTGATATCAATAAAAAAACTCTTATTTGAATTTTTCTTAAGCGATTGACGAAATTTAACTTACTGGGTAAGGAGCTTAATTTCAGATACTAAAAGATAAAATATTCATTTTTGATTTAGCATAGTTTTCAGTTTACATATTATTTCGTTTTCCATCGAAATAATTACTACTTATATATATATATATATATATATATATATATATATATATATATATATATATATATATATATATATATATATGCATGCATGTAGCTACAAATATCCTTTAATATCCAATTAGCTCTACCTCGGAATTATTATATTTTCATATAAGTCAGCCAAAGGGGAATTTTTTAGGTCATAATAATTTCGTCATCTCGTGGGTTCGAACCAGCGTCCAGCGGGCAGAGAGAAATCAGGACCTCAGTGTTGTTATCGACTCGGCCAACAAGTGAGTATAAGTTGTTACCGATTCCGACCTTACAAATCACTGTCGAACTCTGCCATGTTTACAAAGTCGAACGTTCAGTTAACATATATGAAAATATATTAATTCCGAGGTCGAGCAAAATGGATATTAAAGGACATTTGTAGCTTGATGCATGTATATGAATCATGGTGATGTGATAAATTTTCATAATATGGCTACCTGCGGTAAACGTTCAAAATTTTCTAACATGGGAGAGCTGGTTGGCTATCGATTCTAATTACAAATACCTGAGTTCGACAATGATTTGTAAGGTCGGAATCGGTATCAATTTATACCTCACTTGTTGGCCAAGTCGATAACTTCACTTAAGTCCTGATTCTCTTCTGCCCCGTGGGCACTGGTTCGAACTCACGAGATGACGAAATTTATTATCACCTACAAAAAACCCCTCCCCTCCGGCTAACATCTATGAAAATATATTAATTCCGTGGTAGAGCGAAATTGGATATTATAGGACATTTGTAGCTTGATGCATGTATAGGAATCACGTGATGTGATAAAAATTCATATATATCCATCCAATACTATATACTATATATATATATATATATAATATAATATATATATATATATATATATATATATATATATATATATAACAGGGAGCTGAAGGAGACGTCATGTACTAGTAATTGTCCATTTATTAAACATGCTGACGTTTTCGAGGACACAGCCAATTCTTTGGGGCGTTGGAATCTGACTTCTCCAGGTTAAATTCTTTGCAATTGCCACTAAATACCGAAGAGTTTCGTTCACATCACAATTACATACTTTTGGCCCATAAAAACCTTTAACAATCTAACCACTTGTTGGACTCCTTTTTCAAAAAGCAAGACTTGGATATTCTCAGAAATCTTAGTAAACTAGATAATATCATTATTTCAAAACCAGACAAGGGTAGAGGTGTGGTTCTTCTTAACCGCGATGATTATGTTAATAAAGTGTTGAGTATTTTAAATGACACGTCAAAATTTAAAAAGGATTGTGTACCGGATTTTACTTTTGCTACTATTTTTCGATTAGAAGATCGTATCAATAGGTTTCTAAAAAGTTTATTTGACAATAAGATAATTGACAACGACACTTACCAGAATTTGATGAGTACTGGTGGCTCTTATGGAACAATGTATGGTTTACCCAAGGTGCATAAGGACGGTGTCCCTATTAGACCAATTCTTGCTTTCTACGAAACCCCTAATTATAAGATGGCTAAGTTTTTAGTGCCCTTATTAAATGAATTTTCAGTCAAAAATTCCGAACAATTTAGGGACAACGTTCTTATGCAAGATTCTGATTTATTTATGGTAAGCTTGGATGTTGGAGTCTCTTTTACCAATGTCCCTGTGGGAAGAGACACTACAAATAATCTTAGACAAAAAGTTTTTAACCCAACGAGATATTTGTTTATTTCCAACACGGTTTTTAATTATGATAATTTTAAGAAATGTTGCAACTGGCAGTGCAGGGCACTGCCTTTATTTTTAATAATACAGCTTACTCTCAGGTTGAAGGTATGGCCATGGGCAGTCCTCTTGGCCCAGTTTTTTTCTAACATCTTTATGTGCCATCTAGAGGAACAGTTGCTGGACAACTGTCCCCTCTCTTTTCTGCCGTTATTTTACAAACGATACGTAGACGACACCTTCTTACTTTTTAGAAATAAAGAGCAAGCCGATCAGTTTCTTGAATACGCCAATGTAGCCCATCCCAACATTAAGTTCACGATCGATTACGAAGAAAACAATAAACTTGCATTTTTGGATATACTTGTGTCCCGTAACGAGGAAGGCTTCTGTACTTCTATTTTTAGAAAACAAAACATAACATGGCTTAGGTACAAAATTTTATAGCAGTTGTCATTTTAATTTCAAAGTAAACTCCTTAAGTACTCTCTTCCACAGGGCCTATACTTGATCCTCCACTTGGTCTGGTTTCTACCAAGAAATCTCATTTCTCCAAAAGTATCTTTTAGAAAATTGCTACCCATCCAAGCTTTTTTTTAAACAATTGTATAATTTTCTTAATCGTAAGTTTGTTCCTGTTTTTAATATTCCTACTGTACCCAAGTTGGCATTTTACTTCAGTATTCCTTTTATTCACGATAAGTCCTTTTATGTTCAGTTAAATGACCTTATTCACCGACACCTTCCGGCAGTTAACAGTAGAGTTATACCAAAGAACCCGTTAACTATTGCTTCTCTTTTTAAACATAAAGACAAACTAAACATAAAGACAAACTAAGCTCCTTGATGACTTCCAATGTCGTTTATTTATATACCTGCCCCAAATGTAAGGTGGGGAAATATGTGGGGGCTTCTCGTCGCCTACTAAAAGTCAGAATTGATTGTCATCGGGGAGTTAGTTACAGAACAGGCAACAAATTAACTAATCCTGAATTTTCTAATGTACGTGAACATGCCAAAAAAATGTAAACAAGATATTGAATATAAACATTTTAAAATTCTCTCCAGAGCCACCTCATCTTATAAATTAAGGAGCTAGTTCCTCCTTTAAACAATCAAACTACCTCCAAAACACTGTACCTGTCTTGAGTGTGCCCTTATCTCTGTTTTTTATGTCATTAGGTCCTTGGTTCCCGTCATGAAAGGTAGCGGTCTATTTCTTTCATTCTGTCTGTTGCATTTTTTTTTTTCGTTTAAAGTGTAAATATTTTTTAAATTGTAAATTTCTTAATTTTTAAGTCTTTGTAATATTTTTATATATTATAATTACGTTTTTCAGCTTTGAAAATGAGGCTGTGTCCTCGAAACGTCAGCATGTTTAATAAATGGACACTTACTAGTACATGACGTCTCCTTCAGCTCCTTGTTGTATGTTGGTTGATAGCAACGCTTCCATACCTATATATATATATATATATATATATATATATACTATATAATATATATATATATATACATATATATATATATATATATATATATATATATATAATATATATATATATAATATATACACACACAAACGCACACGCACACACACGCAGGCATACACCACATCACATACATTTATATATAAAGCCATACAGGACAACATGTTAAGGGAACCTTAGAAGAGTTGCCCTCCTTTATAAATCGATATTATAAAGTCGTTTCTTCAATCGTTATTATTATTATTATTGGATTATTATTATTATTATTATTATTATTATTATTATTATTATTAATATAGTGTATTAAAATTACTACTTTTTTTCTAAACTCACAAGTTAAATACCCTTGAACTTTTCTCATACAGGAACCAAGGACTCCAATATTATCATAATGCATTTGTCCAAATTTACCATGAAAAATGGATTTTGCCCAGGACAAAGGTTCCGTTGTAATGAACGATCCGAAAGGGAAAAACGTCATGAAATCCTCTTACTATATCGTCCCTCGCGGCAGCTGGAGATTCTTTATCCTAACTGGATCCTTTCCGGAACATTGTCTTGCGACTGAGCGTAAACAAAGTCTTGGAATTTTGGTAATGGGAGCTTTAAGCTCGATTTGTCATACATTTTCTATTAGTGTAATTAAGCTCCATGGATCTAATTTTCTCCATTACACTTTACTTTAGTGTTCTTTTTGCTCATCTTGTTAACTGGCATAGCTTCTATACATATATATGTTCATCATTTGAATTATTCCCCTCACGTGGTTTACGATTATTTAACCAGTTAATTAGTTAGGAATCCATAAACACACACTCACGTGATATATATATATATATATATATATATATATATATATATATATATATATATATATATATATATATATATAGATATATATATATATAATAGATATATATATATATATATATATACATACGTATATATATATATATATATATATATATATATATATATATATATATATATATATTATATATATTATATTAGGGCTGTTGCCTTGTATAATAAGGCGCCCTATGAGGTAATGTTAGACTTGCGATAATCTTACGCTAAGTCGGTTGGTATTGCACTTCCATATTCAATGGAGTGTCTTGGTGTTTGTAGATCACTTACGAAGTCGGTATTATCTTCTTTGGTTATGACGACGATGTGTTAAACTCATGATGATTCGGTGATGAGGTGAGGATCTAGTAGAAACCACGAAATACAAAAATACTTATATTCTCTGAATTTACATGGTGAAGATCAAGTAGGATTGTACAAGTCTTCTAATGACGATAGCTTGATCGCTTCTGCCAATGATGATGGCTAATTCTATTCTCTCTACATGATAAAGCTTAGGTAAAGAGGTACAGGTCTTCTAATGACGATAGCTAACTCTATTCTGCTCCTACTATCATCTATGTTACCAGTCATAAAAGAACAGACAGTAGCTCGAACATATGAACATACAATCAGATGACATAGTTATTAATCACGTAGGCCGCTTGAGCTATAGGTCACGGTGTTTGTCTCAAGCAGGAAGCTTGGACTAAAGTTTATAAACAATGAATGACTACAGGTGACGGCATGTTATCTTAGCCTACTTTTATTGTATTTGTCATCTTTAGCGTCTCTAGTCTGATCACATTCCTGCAGGCAATCTGGTTGACCTCTTTAGTTTTAGTCTTTTATATATATGGACTAACATTCCATATTTTATTATGTAAACACTTACATTAGCTCGGTCAGCTACCAAAACCAACTACTGAATATTACTCAAACTTGACTTGCATTTGACGTATAGGAGTGTGATACAGACACTATGTGAATATATATAGATAAATAGAAAGTACTTATAAGTAAAAAAAAATTCATGGTGTACACAAATACAGATTCAAGTAATAAAATATTAGACATAATATGCATATGATATTCATAAATAATAGTGATCACGTGATATATACTGATACAGTTTTTCACTTCATCTCATTAAGATACATATGCTACAGAAAATACTAATGTACTCTGATAATCGCATAGAATGAAGATTAACATGATAAAAATCATATTTTAACAGATAAAAATTTCATATATGAATTGATAAAAATTATTAATGTTTGTGCTGATTGATTCGTTGATTTTTATGCTAACTGTTATATATCTGATTCATCAATCCATATACTAACTCATATATAACTGCAGATATTGGTAAGATAAAAGGTAACAGATTGATTATAGGCTACCTGAGTGTTTTATACATATGTATATGGATTCATATAATTATGATTAATATATGTGCACTTTAAATAGATTCCCATTGCGTACACGCAAAGATATATTTAGATTCTGTTATTTATGATCATTTATATAATAGATTCCTATTGCGTACACGCAAAGATATATTTCGACTCTGTTATTTATGATCATTTATATATAGGATACATGATACTTTATATATAAGATACATAACCGAGGTTATACTACTTCACATTTAACTAGCATTCAAACAACTTTTCATCCATTACACAGTTCCAGACAACCACCTATAGCCAAATGAAAGGGCCAATTTCAAATGGTTAAAACAAGGGGAAAATTTGCCTGGGCGGGTCCAACGTTCTATTTTGCGCTCATACTTGTTCTCTGCATCCTAAGCCACATGATTACGTTCGCGATGAATAAAATCAACCCCAGCACGAGTCCTTCGCCAGCAAAGTAGAGTTGAATATCCTTCGGGTCGTAATTGTCGGAAGTATGTCCCTTTTGTAGTCGTTTTCCGACAGCCGCCGGAGCATTCCGCATTAAAACGAGATTAACGACGGGGAAACTGTTGTCGGTCAAAGAAGTCCAAGAAATTCCTTTCACATTGTAGGCGGTTGTTATTTGACTGTAGTCGTCCGCTGCGACGAACGATTTTTTGAAGTTGCGATGTGAAACTCTCGTACTGCAGGATACTGTAACCAGGTTCCATTAATCAGCCTGCAAGTGAAATTATACTTGTCACAAGGGCAAAGGAAATTCAGACGACATCCAAATACAGGGGGGAAGAAAGCCATTTAGAACCAAACTGAACCCACATGAATTCGCTGATATTTGTGGAATTCAAAATAGTCAGCTGTACAAACTTTTTTATCCATGGCATTAACAATGAGTGAACCTATCCAGGTCTATGATGACTGTAAAAATATCCATAATTATAAAAAATAAACAGATATCAATACGAATCCCAAAAAAAATTCGATATTACTGGTAGTAAGTTACTAGACAAAGAAGTGGAAAACGGAGGTAGTTGTAAGATTGCCAGGCAACATAAGAGTCAAAGAGAATATTAATCATGATTCTGTATTTCTCTATGCTAACTGAAATTAAGTTGTGATAAAATCTGATCCTATGTGCCCCTAGCAAAAGTTTCATATTCAATTTTCTCGCGCGCATCCTCTGAGGTTAATTTTTAAACTTTATTAATAGCTAGAGATGCAACGAAAGAACCCACTATATAACTAATTTCTATATAAACTTTGGGTTTTTTTTTTTTTTTTTCAAGAAAATGTGACATTTTCCCATGAATGTGATTTACTTGGATTGTAATAAGCTAATGTTGCAAGTAAATATTTCATATCCATGACTTGATACTTCTAAATGTCCGTTTACCCATGTCATAAGCTAAATTATTGACTCTAATTGTCTATGAGGTTCAGAAAAAATTAATTCATTTTGTTGTTATAGAAATTCTATTTGCTTATTTTGTTTATTAATTTTAAAACGATTGCGAGTTGCATTGCACACACGGATAAGAATAGGTTATGTGGTATGTCATGTCATCGTGACCTATGAACCACATGTGAAGTTCATGAGCTAAGCATTCCTTTCTCCAGTCAACCTGCTTCGCAAGCGGAGACGGCACACACAGATGAAGCCTGTGTAAGCAGATTATTGAGGTTAAAAGGAGGCAAATGCTGATATCGAAGGCAATGATGACGTCGTCACTTGGCAGGAGATTGCTCTCAGCCAGCTAAGAGTTACGTGACTTGCTGTAATTAAATACGACTTTAAGTAGTCAAATTTGATATATTTTTTTTTTTTTAATTCTCCACCCACATGAGAAGAATGTCTGAAAAAAAAAACAGTACCAAAATTGAACAATATATTAGTTTCATGTTGGAAATCTGCATGATTGTAAATAATGCAATTATATAAAATTAGATATTCCTTATTCAAACTAATGAAAAGGGTTTCCATACAAATTTTATGTATACTATTTGCCCTGTATAAGATTATTCGCATAGATATACATTTTCACTTCTAGACTTCCTGACTTTAAAATCTATTTTATTTTATTTTATTTATTTATTTATTATTATTATTTTTTTTCATTGACTACGAATATATATCACCGGGACAGACAATATGTCAGTAGGTTTTGATATGTTTTTGAACTTTCAGCTTATTTGTCGTTACTAAAGCGTTAAGTTAGAGTTCAAATCTTTACACATATATATATTTGGATGTTTTAATTAACCTATGGTTACGTTTTGCTTATTGATTTTATCGTGATTCCTTTTTTATTATAAATTGTAACCCTTCCGACTTCTTACGGAGTGTATTATATTGACTCCACTGGTATCCATATTTATTTTATTTTATATTTATATTTTATATATTTTTTTTATATATATTTGAAATAAATTAATGGTTGGCTTCAATATGTGGAAAAGTGTTCTAGCGGCGTACCGTATAAGGCTACTTGCGGTATCAATTCTATAGATACAAAATATGAATGATAAAGGTATTTAAAACCGTGAGAACCGCTATAATCCAGTTCGGATCCAATATCACGAGTTGTAACTCGTAAGACATTGACACTTTCTTATTTATCTCTTATTCTACCAAACCGATTGACTGGGTGATAAAATATATTATTGGTTGTCTTAATGGATAGGAATTCACACAACGTGTTAAGGAGATATTATTGATTTACACCACTGAGTCAGACATTATGTGTTGAATTCCCATGTTTACTGATTTAGCACTCATAAATATTCCTAAAGCACTCAATTGCGGTGTTTGTTTTTAGTGCTATTAATTCTATATAACGTGTCAAGGAACTATTAACACTAAGAGGTGTTTATTCCCTCTGTCAGACTCGTAATTCTGTTAATAATTCTACGTATATTCTTTCAAGGATTTGATTTGGCACAGGATAGGCCCCTAAAACTGACAGGTGTTTTAGTGTATCCCTTGTTTTCATGACACGTGTTACAATTAGTTATGTGCTTTTTATATCTGTAAGCATTGTAGGCCAGTAAATAGTGATTTGGCTTTCTGTGACATAATAGGGAACCCTGAATGACGGAATGCAACCAGTTTAGGACGATTGGTATGAAAGAGATTATTACTACTACCTGGTCGTTAGTCATCTGCTGTGTTCTTCGGGTTTTCCTCGTCACGGACCTACATATAATATTACATTTGATTACATTATTCTGATACACATACTTTAAATATACTTTTGCTTTAGGGTTTCTGCTCGAAGTGTTTATTGGTTTGCTTAGTCCGGTGACCCTGTTTCCGTTCGAAGTGTTTATTGTTTTTGCTTAGCTGCTGACCCTTGCTTGTTCAGTTTGTAACAGTTCTGCGCTCCAACCCAGATATTCAATGCTCGCGATCTCTTGGGTTAAGGAATTTTCTTGTTTAGAGTACCGATATAGTTTTTAACAATAGGCACGGATTGCCGTTTCATATATTTTTTAGTCTAAATTATGGTTCTGTGCAGTAATGGTGCGGGATTGCGGATAATAATGCGTCAGCTATGATAATTGCTTTCCCAGGTAGATATCTTATCTTGGCTCCAAAGACCTGAATGATCATTGTCAATGAGTTATTCCTTTTTGGACTGTGATTAAAGCCTTTGAAAAACTCGGTAAAGGACTCATGTTCAGTAAGGAATTTATCAGGATAGCCATAGATTATGAACTTAAAATGTACTAGAGAGTTAAAGATACCTAGCCCTTCCTTGCCTATTAATGCATATTTACTTTCAGAAGGCTTTAGTTTACGTGAATAAAAAGCTATAGGAAAGAAACTGTTTATCATATTACTGAAGTAGTACCCCTCTTACCCCTTGGTCTGAGGCGTCTATTGCAATAAAAAAAATTCCTTATTTAAATCAGGGATTTTTTAAGTTAGGTGAGCTGATTATTCCGCTTTAAGATTATCTAACGCCTGTTGATGCTTTTCAGACCATAATAAATCTACGCTTATCTTCTTCGTAAGATCTGTTAAAGGAGCTGTCATGATTGAAGAGTTACATATTTACATACGATTGTAATACCCACACAGCCAAAGTGCTGTATCCCCACCCCCCTTTTACGTTAATAGGTACCGGAAAGTTATGAATAGCCGACACCTTACCATGGACTACTTTAAGACCTTGACTAGACACATAAACCTAGATAAACATGTTCGGTTTTTTAAAAACTCACATTTAGATATTTTACTCTGAGATTATTTGTCTTTGTCTCTGTAGCACTAGCTCTAGTTTATGTAAATGTACTTCTAAGATTAGAAAAAGATTACAAGACCAACCATATAGGCATGTAGGTATCCCCTAAAAGTCTCCAAACACTATATTGTAATTGGGGCGCAACGTAAGCCGGAGGCATACGTAAAAATTGATGACGTCCCCTGAGTGTGCTGAAAACGGTGTATGAGGTACAATCACTTAGGTAATGGTATCTGGTAAAAGCTTTTAAGTAAGTCCAAGCTGTGAAAAAATTTATTCTAACCTAACAGAGATAAGAATGTCGTCGCGGTACATGGCCACTAGCAAACTATCGGGACCTACGTTTCCTTGTTTTAAGCAGGAACAAAATCCTACGGGGCATACGCCAAGTCCGATCTTTGTTTATGGCATGAGTTATTATTGGGGAAAAATTTACATGGGCTATTTGATTTCCTAATGGCTTCCTATTACTAACATTTTTCAACTTCGTCATTTATCTCTATTTTGAAATTTCATTGAGAGTCTATATCGAAAGGTTACGTAATATACTTTGCTTTAATGTTATTGTCCTTAGAACCGTATTTTGGTGTTAAATTAAACAATTCCATTTTTTTCTCCCAGCAAGATCACTCCGATAGTGGAGAAACTTCCTGGTATTCAGATAAAAGATAAAAAAAAAACAAATTTCTGCTGAATCACCTCTGCTTGAATGACTTTACGGATATTACTTTAGATAGAGTATGAGAGATTCATCTACGACTGGTTGGGCGGGATTAAAATTGGCAACAATAAAAAATGCGATATTTATAACTTCCGTATCCACGATATGTATACGTTTGTGGATCAATAGATTTAACTTGTTGCAGCGAGTCAACCGTGTCTAGGGCTTTGTTCGCAGAAATCGTTATATTTCAGAGTGTCGGGAAGGATTAAAATTTCATTTCCCAGCAAAGTCTTTTTACAAGCACTAAGACATTCGAGGGTGCATGCTTCTCGAGATTTTGCGTGCAAACTGCGACTGCGGTTGTGGGAGAATTCTGTTGGGTCATTTGAACAATGTTACGATTTATGAGACAAATGATTTGTTCTTCTATATAAGTTATTATTTGATTAACTGTCTCTTTTTGTTCAAACGGATTTTAATATGTTTGAAGGTTTATAGGATTTTCCTTTGATAAACACGCCTTATTTTGCAGGATGTAAGATAATATTTTGTATACCCCTAGATGGATCTTACAATTACACTAGATACAGATCAATGTTTTTTATAACTATAGAGGTATCTGTAAGCGCTCGCTTGTCCGGACTTCTCATTAGGGAAGTTCGAACAACAGACAGTGAGTCCGTAAATACAGGATATTACGTGTTCTAAAGGAATAAAACAAGATATTCTAATTTTTACGGCGCGTACAGTCGGGCTTAATCCACCAGTATTTATAATAACTTAATGTATTAAAATTACTAGAACCTGCTCTGATTACTTGATACTGTCGTGTGATGCATAGGAAAAATCCTTTTTAATTCAAAAAGGTATTGGCATAAAAATAAAAGGTATGGCATAATTGATCCAACATCACTTTTCCTCTCTCTGCTAGAGTCGCTTATTGTGTGGAATTTGCTATGCTTTGAACACTTCGGCAGCTTTGACTGACCCTGACCGCTGACTAGGTGACCCAGTAACCGAGTTTGCTTTGTTTGATTCTGAAAGGGCTACTGTTTACCTATTTCTTTTTGTAATAATTAGGATCCTTCTCTTTATTACCAATCGGGCAACTGTATTGGTATGTGCTTTTTTAGTCAATTATGTTTGCTGCTAGTTAGCGTATAAAAGCAACGAATGTATTGGAATGACGAACTATAAAGAATTGAGCGATTACTATTAAAATAAGTTATCTCTACTGCATTATCGTGTACTTGCTGTTGTTTACTTCATTCTTTGCTAAGATTTGAGATAGCAAGGGATCCTGGTCAGCGCATTTAGCCTAATGAAAGTTTTTTACAGACATGTTATTCCTTGCAATCCAGCCGTATTTTTAAAAGTTAAGTTGAGTCATTGAGGTTCGATATTTTATATAACTCAAAAACTCAAGGCTAAAACTGCGATCGGGACTTTGCAAAGGAGCATTTATTGTCATGACCGCCGAAATAGTGTTACCTCTAATTTATCTTAGATTTGTACGGGTGTTTCAACTTGTTTCGTTGGTGTTTTTCTAAATCACTCACGGGTGCCTAACGACCCTATCCATGCATCTGTATAAATACAGACGTCCACTGCGTAAACGCATATTCACTGTTTAATATGATTTGTTACGTAAAGGATTAATAATCACCCAAAATTATAAAATTAACACAGTATATGATTATGATATTTCAGTAGAACTTCTGGAAACAAAAACTCAAAGATAAAAAACTCGCAGTAGCGAAATCTCAATGATGTAGATAATTTCTGTAAAAAAGTAAGATTAAGAATGTCTCGTAACATCAGCCACAGGAATAACGAAATTCGACCTGCAAAGGAAACACTCAAAGTTACTCCAAATGAATAAAATTGTACTTAGCTTGCTTTTGTGGGAAGTCACGGTGTTCCGATAACGACACACGGCCTTGGTCCTCCTTCTCTATTTAGCGGATGACCTGGTTTTTTGGCTTGAGTTTCCCCCGTGCGCGATGTTTGGATGATTCGAGCCCTTGTAGATCCGATGCTGCAGACGCGTTCGGTTTGTTTCTTGAACTGCCGGAAACGCTCACTAATGATGTTTTCTTGAATTATTCTAATGAGAGACGAAGCTTGCGTTGCCGTAGGAAAAAGGACACGTCGGTTTTGTTTCTTGAAGTTATTCACTAAACGATGATACTAAGTTGCTTGAAGAATCTCTTGCTTCCGTCGTCGTTGACTTCATGATTTATTATTCTGGTTTTACTTCGGAGAAGTTGTAGAGTTCTTCTGTGACGCTGCCACCACTTCTAGGCGCGTACAGTCGCTGCCACCACTTTTAGGCGCGTACAGTCGCTGCCACCACTTTTTGGGCTGTTGCCTTGTATAATAAGGCGCCCTATGAGGTAATGTTAGACTTGCGATAATCTTACGCTAATTCGGTTGGTATTGCACTTCCATATTCAATGGAGTGTCTTGGTGTTTGTAGATCACTTACGAAGTCGGTATTATCTTCTTTGGTTATGATGACGTGTTAAACTCATGATGATTCGGTGATGAGGTGAGGATCTAGTAGAAACCACGAAGTACAAAAATACTTATATTCTCTGAATTTACATGGTGAAGATCAAGTAGGATTGTACAAGTCTTCTAATGACGATAGCTTGATCGCTTCTGCCAATGATGATGGCTAATTCTATTCTCTCTACATGATAAAGCTTAGGTAAAGAGGTACAGGTCTTCTAATGACGATAGCTAACTCTATTCTGCTCCTACTACCATCTCCGTTACCAGTCATAAAAGAACAGACAGTAGCTCGAACATATGAACATACAATCAGATGACATAGTTATTAATCACGTAAGCCGCTTGAGCTATAAGTCACGGTGTTTGTCTCAAGCAGGAAGCTTGGACTAAAGTTTATAAACAATGAATGACTACAGGTGACGGCATGTTATCTTAGCCTACTTTTATTGTATACGTCATCTTTACCGTCTCTAGTCTGATCACATTCCTGCAGGCAATCTGGTTGACCTCTTTAGTTTTAGTCTTTTATATATAGGACTAACATTCCCATATTTTATTATGTAAAACACTTACATATATATATATATATATATAATATATATATATAGTATATATATATATATATATATATTATACTATATAATATGTATGCATATATATACATATATATAGATAGATAGAGAGATACATAGATAGATACATACATACATATATAGTATATATATTCTAGCTGACCAACTAGGCGCTGCCGGGAAAACTGAGTGACAGGCTAGGGGTAGTTGGAGGGACCAGGAAAGTGGAAGAGGGAAGCTAAAGGGGAAGTTTAAGGGGGAGGGGCTTATTTTGACAGCCTGTACCTTATTCATGTGGACGTTCATCCTTTAAACAGTCACTGGTGAACTGACAGGTATGAGAAGGATAACCCTTTTAACCAAGCATTACTTTTGGCTGTCCCCTTTATCCAGGTGTTACTGTGGTGACTGCCACTTTTATCCAAGCATTACTGTACTACCTTTAACCAGGTATTACTGTACTGTCTGTCACTTTTAACCAGGTATCACTGTGGTGAGCGTCCTTTTTATCCAGCTGTCTGCCCCCTTTAACCAAGTATTACTGAGCTGTCTGTCCCCGATAACCAGATATTAATGTGGTGCTGGGCTACGGGTTTGAAACCTACCTTATTACGTAAGTTGGGTCAAATGGTGGTTAAGAGCCAAATTTTGTCTAGATCGGGCAAGGGTTTGGATATCTGTAGTGCACAAACATACAAACTAACAAGCAAAGTCACATACCAAGTCACATACAAACATTCACTTTTATATATAAAATATAATGACAAATACAAGCGTATTACTTAAAAGTAGTTGAAACTCGGTCTATAATGGCTGCAAAGCAAAAGAACTCTACAAGCCCTTATTTATGATTTTCATTACGAATGCTTCCCTAATCTACACACCAAATTTCATAAATTGTAGAGATCACCGGCTTAAGGAGTGACTGGTATGTAGTCTTTCAAACCATTCCCTTTATGGATATGGAAGTTTCTTCTCTTCCCTGAATTTCTTGACCCAGTAAAGCTGCTGTAAATGTTAAGGGGAACGTTTCACGTCACTTCCAATACATCATGTTGAAGTAAAGAGCAATCAGAGAAATATCATTTATTTAGTTGGGGTTTTAAGGAATTATTCCCGATAGGTGTTTTAATGATTTCTATAATTGAGGTAATAGCTCACCGAATACGGATTTAAGAATTAATTAGTTTGAGTCTAATTAAATACTAAGTGAAAAATGCGACAATTTAAAAGTGTTGCAAATAACGCCTACTGACTAAGGTAATTAAGGGAGAGCTATATCATTATAATTGACGCAGTAAAATTCTATCTAATGAGCTAATAAAAATATGACATTTCTCTTTTGGGTTTAAGGGAAGCTGTAAAATAATTACGATTGTATTTAGATTAACGTTGTCTCTTAAACAGAGGAGACTTAACTTGTTTTCATAATCTCAAACAATTTATATTTACCTTGGTATGTGAACTTTTGCGAATTAAGTATTTTTCTAATAATATTCAAGCCAATGGGGAGAGCCATTGTTTGATGTATACATATAATTTGTTTAATCGATCATGTATGATATGTTGTCGTCGTTTCTTTGATGTGACGAGTTTCTGAGGCTTCATGAGGAAAAGTCTGTTTTGAGTACCGGCCTACGATGAATCGATTTCTCTTAGTTTGTGGAAGTAGCTCTTGTCATCCGATAACTTATGTTATATTATGTTCTTACTTATATGTTTGGCCGAAGAGCGATAGCAATCTAAAAAGCTACTCATATTTTGAATGAATAACTCCTAATATGTTCAGTTTATGTTTATCATACAAAAGAGAATAACGGCAACAGAATAAGAATTAAGACTGAATGGATGAATTACCGTCCTTTCATTAGATCAGTTGATATTAATAGTAGGCCAGTTGTCAGCTGATACAAATATGTAAGGCAGTGTATATAATTTTGAAAAAACAGGCATAACGGGGGGAGAGAGGCGATCAAAAGGGTGTTACCCAATGGCGGAAATTAAACTCCTTGAGAAAAAAACTGTCGTTTCCTCTCAAAACTTAATCATCACAAGTTCTGGAAAATATTTCAGGACTAGAGACCTGTAAAGTCCGCACTTCCCGACGTAGAGGATTGTCTGTCTTGACACCAAGAAAAGTAGGAGAAAAATTAAATATAGTGTGGTACCTTCCAGCCAGTATTCATCGGAAATCTGGGGAAAAATAGTTTTGATGTGTCCCCGAAAAAAAATTGTACATGTTTTTAGAAAATTTGTTACCAGTTATCAAAGCGGCTATCTAATATGTTTTATTGAAAGTAGAAACAGGTTAATCCTAACAAATAAATTAACATCAAACCCGGACAAACAGCATGAAATCATTATATAGATAACAATCAACTCCATGGTACTTACCTACCAAGTTCCACTAATTCTCCTAGAAAATGTTTATTACATAATTGATAGGGAAGCATTGTGGACTTTTAGAGTAATTAAATGTTGCTTTTGTGGAATCGAAGTGGGCATCAGGATATGATGACTTGATTCACTGGTTGATGCAAGAAGGAATCTGAAGAATTGATTCTTCCAAACATACATATTTCCTTGCTGTTTCTCTTCTTCAAAAGGTTGTGTATAGGTCTTTCATTTCTCTGTTGAACCATCTTTTATTTATTTCTTCCTTCTCGTTTCATCCTGCTTATCGGATGAATTTCTTAGCAATGTCTTTTATCTTTTACAGAAAAAAAAGAAATAATTCTCGCGTCCATATTAATTTCCATCTCCTTTTGTAACGGCTTTTGGAGAAAGCAATAACTCTGCTTTCTCTTTGATCTTGATTGAAATATTGATGCTCAACAACATGAGATCCCGCATATCATTTTACTGGTAAAATTTTGGTGCTTTGGTTTGGTATAGAGGAGGGGACCATTTTATGCGTTAAATCAACAATATAACAGATTTTGTAAAATACCCTTCATTGTTATGAGTATTTAGAATGACTGCTCAACTTGCCTTATAATTCTCAATTTTCCTTATAATGATTTTCTATTCTAGGTTAATATTGGACAATAACTGGGCAATGCCCATACTTGGGTAGAGGTAAATACAACAGCAGCGTGTGCACAGCAGTTTTATTCTTTTCGCTTACTCGGGGAGTAAGCGTACAAAACTAATTTGTTGTTGCGCAGAGCCTAAAAGGGTCTGAAAAAATGTTTCGCATTGAGTTAAAGATACAGGAATTTTAGGCTCTCCATAGACCTTTCCTACCCCCCAGCAAGAACAACAACAACAACAACAACAACAACAAAGTAGTCTGTAGGCTTACTCCCCGAGTAAGGAAAAATGGGTCCGAAGCAATGGACACACATACATACATGCATATTTCGACGTTTCATAACTTCCCCCCCCCCCCCCCCCCCCCTCTCTCTCTCTCTCTCTCTCTCTCTCTCTCTCTCTCTCTCTCTCTCTCTCTCTCATTTTCTTTCGTGTCTCTATTAAACCGTTTATTCTAGAGTTCCTTCATATTTCTCATTTCGTCCTTGCTTATCGGATTAAGCTCATTACAATGTCTTTTCTTCTGTTTTATACAAAAACAAAACCTGTAT
>NC_087200.1:68445274-68463248 GCF_015104395.2 Macrobrachium nipponense
CTGCCTTCGTCCATTCCACTATTCTTGCGCTGTATCTGATTACTGGCACTGCCCATGTGTTTATGGCTTTTATCATATTTTCGGCATTGAATTTTGACTTGAGTATCGCCTTGAGTCTCTGCATATATTCTTTCCTGATCGTGTCCTTCATCTCTTGGTGTTTTATATCCCCTCCTTACATTATTCCCAGGTATTTGTATCCAGTCTCATCTATCTGTTTGATGTTGCTCCCATCTGGTAGCTTTATCCCTTCAGTTCTCGTTACTTTGCCTTTTTGTATGTTGACTAAGGCGCATTTTTCTATTCCAAACTCCATCCTGATTTCCCCAGATACAATCCTTACAGTCTGGATTAGGGTATCTATATCCTTGATGCTCTTACCATACAGCTTGATGTCGTCCATGAACATCAGATGGTTGATTTTGTTGCCTCTTTTCTTGAGTTGGTACCCGGCATCCACCTTCTGTAGTACTTTTGTCATGGGAATCATGGCTACTACAAAGAGTAGTGGGGACAGTGAGTCGCCCTGGAAGATCCCTCTCCTGATATTAACCTCTGCTAGTCTTATTCCAGAGCTTGTAAGTATTGTATTCCAGTTGCGCATTGTATTTTTGAGGAAGCTGATGGTGTTTTCCTCTGCCCCATATATTTTCAGGCATTCTATTAGCCATGTGTGTGGTATCATGTCGAAGGCTTTCTTATAGTCTATCCATGCCATGCTTAGGTTGGTTTTCCTTCTCCTACTGTTCTTCATTACCATTTTGTCTATCAGGAGCTGGTCTTTTGTGCCCCTACACTTCCTTTCTGTTGGTGGGGGATGGTGTTTGTCTCCTCTAGGTAGTTGTATAGCCTTTCACTGATGATACCTGTTAGTAACTTCCACATTATTGGTAGGCAGGTGATAGGCCTGTAGTTACTGGCTATATTTCCCTTACTCTTGTCTTTTTGTACTAAGGATGTTCTTCCTGTGGTCATCCATTTGGGTGCATGGTGATTTGTGATATACAATGCTGGAGTTGTTCTGCTATTCGTGGGTGTAGGGCCTTGAAGTTTTGAGCCAGTATCCATGGACTTCATCAGGGACCTGGGGCTTTCTAGTTTGGCATTTTCTTTAGTTTGGTGTCTGACTGTGTCTGTCATGATCTCTGTGAATCTTTGTTTTATCTCCCTCTTTCTTCTTCCTTGACTTCCTGGAGCCATGTTGCATGGTTTGTTGTGTGATACCGGATTGCTCCATATGTTTTCCCAGAGTCTCTTACTTGGTTCGGCTTCAAGAATTTCTTGTGGTTGTCTTCCCCTCTTAGTTGGCTGTATAGTCTTTTCTGGTTGGTTCCGAATAGTTTGTTCTGTTGGTATCCCTTATTCCTGTTCATGTACCGTTGGATCTTATGTGCTTTGGCTTTATTATTATTATTGTTATTATTATATTATTATTATTATTATTATTTATTATTATTATTATTATTATTATTATTATTATTATTATTTATTATATTATTATTTTATTATTATTTTATTATTATTATTTATTTATTATTTTATTATATTATTATTATTATTATGTTCTTTTAAAGGGGTCCACTATAATAAAAAATGTTGCGAGTTCGTGTATAATTTTAAAACTCTTTATAGAAAGCTTTCGAACCCTTCCCTGGGTTCATCTTCAGTCCACTGAAGACTGAAGATGAACCCAGGGAAGGGTTCGTAAGCTTTTTGTAAAGAGTTTTAAAATTATACACGAACTCGCCACATTTGGTATTGTTGTGGACCCCTTAGAACTTATTATATACTCTCACGATAGAGAGTTTTTTCCCAACTAATTATTATTGTTATTAATCACTTTTCCCACGGCTATATATATTAATAGTCAGTTGGAATAAGATTTCAAGAAAGGTAATCAGGATGAAGTAAAATCGAGAAAAGATAAGCAAACCCCCCAAAAATGATGCAATATTAATACACTGAATCTAACAAAATATAACTTTTGGTGGCTAATTACCTACATTTTTTGGGAATGCTCTAAAAGATTAAACTAATTCTTTGGGGTTTTTACTGGGTGGGTGGGGTTGGCCCCACAGATTATTACAGAACCGTTTAAGAAGCTAATAACTTTTTTTTTCTTTCTTCTTTCCTTAAGAGTTATAGCGAATGCATTCACTGTCGTAATTATGGAACACATTTATTTCAGGCGGCCTTATCAGCCCTCCATGTTCCATAAATTTAGATTTTAGTTGAATGACATCAGATGACAGATTACCAATCGCTCATTTAGTTAGGCCGTATGTTAAGCTTATGAAATTTAGGCTACAAGCCAGGCTCTGGACACTTCCGGCCATTCAGCGATGAAGACAGTGGAAGTTATAGTGGCTGCATAACAAAATAAAGAGATTCAAAATATAAAGGAAAAGTAGTACATGGATTTAAAGGTGGAACTGGGAGAAAATCTAACAGCTGCACGAAGACATATTCGGACGGGGTGGACAGCAAAGCTGAAGAAAGGAAGCATGAATGGAGAGAAGTAAAAGGTTGATAAATGGGTAAAGCCAAGGCCCGAAGGGACACTGCAAACATACTTTAGCAATGCTTACAGTAATCCCCTACGTGGAAGGACCTTAGTGCAGTTTCAGGTCTTGACCCGTTTCCTCGCCCAGTCACGCTTCTGGAACAGGCTAAAGTTTCGGTATCTCATGTTGTATTACTGAAGCATAATAATCAAGTATTTTCCAAGAGCATCACGATTTCCAAAGGAACTGCACTGTATTATTGTCAACTTTTGTTCAATTATTACTCTCAAAAGATTAAAAATTACATAGAAGATATTGTCTATACGAAATCAAGTTCTGATCCCTAAAGTTTATAGTTCTTTGTTGGACGGGTCGGTTACATACTCGCCTGTCAATTTGGTAGCCCGAGTTCGCTCCCCGCTGCTGCCAATGCGGAACCAGAGGAATTTGTTTCTGACGATTAGAAATTCACTTCTCGATATAATGTGGTCTAGTTAAACTAAGATATACTTTTTTCCCCTCTCGTTTATATAGTGTGACTGCATAAGCAAGTATCATCAGTCCTGTTAGGAAAACAGTCTTCCCTATTATCTTGCTCTTTCCTATCGTTTTGAATGGATTAGCAAACCCTCACAGATCAACAAATATGTTAAACCAACTAATATATTGATGGTTTTTGGTTAAATGATTTTTCTAAAATGAGGAGTCTTTCTCAGGCCTTTATTTGGAAGAATTTCCACCAGAAAAAAGTGAACATTATTGGCGTCAAAATTCTTATTTTCTGTTTGTATACAAAATGAAACGGTAAGGATTTTTTAGTGGATTCTTATATCGTTATCTATGACGTTGTTCCTCATTCATAAAAACATCGTTGATGATCTAGAATATTCACGAAATTAACAAAAAGATTACGATACTCCTGTTACTGTTTAAAAGGCCGTTGCTCTTAACTTTTATGTAGAAGAAAGTCTATATATAATTAAAAGTAAGCTGTGCTTACAAACGTTCAGTATTCCAGAGCGTTATACCCTGGTTTGTTTTAAATAATAATTTCTAAATGGATTTGTTTAGAAGACAGCGTTACCCATTCTTTCGCTAAGGGCGACTTGGTATATGCATGCAGATAACGTTTATTTGTATTTGTATAGGTTAAGAAATCTTTCGAAACTGGTTTCCAACGCGGGGCGTACCATGGGCTAATTTGATTTTTAAGGGGCGCAGGTTAATTAGAGAATGTTTAAATCAAGTTAATAGCCTTTTAGGCTTCTTCCGCGTAAATATAAAAATGATGGTATATCACCACAGGGGGCATCAGAATTTTAGAGATTAAGTGGGTTATGGCCAAAAAAGGGGTTAAGAAGAATAACTTGGTTCCATCTATCGAAATCACCGTAGTGGGAGATTGATTTTCTTTGGCGTTACTTTCCACTGGTGTTAAATGAATCCTTCCAGTTTACCACGAATATGTAAACACTTTCAAATCTTCAGTTTTATTGTCATTATCATTGAATGTTACATCGACTTATTTTTGCTATCTTGTTTTTGCAGGATCTTAGTATTTAAATCAAAATCACTCTTGTAATTACATTATATAGTAGTTTCACTTGGAATACGGTTAAAAAAAAAAAGAGGCCTAAACTATAAACATTTTTATTACCTTCGACATAACTGATCAAAGGCTTGCAGAAAATGAAAGAAATTGCTCGTATATGCTGAATGATATAAGATTTAAATTCCCAGTCCTTTTAATAATGGGAAATGCATTAAGGGTAAAATTTAACTTTACAAACGACTTCCAAATACAGGGTAGGAACAATCCAGTATATAATATTAAGATATTGTGTTAATAACATTGCCAGTAAAATAATCGTTATTCACAGTGTGGCATTAAGAGAAAAACGTTATCAAAACAGGAAATATTTCAAAAGCTTATTAATTAGTTAAAATCTGAACTAATTATTTCGGCGCTGTTTTACATGATTTTTTCGTGAATTCAGAACTGCCTACAACAAAGTATAAAACTCATTAAATGGTTCCTTCTCATAATTAATAGTTACTTAATGTTAACTAGATTCTTGTTTCATTGTTACATTTGGATCTTGTAAATTACGTGACAATGTTCCTAGAAATATAGTAATTGTTATTAATAGATTTACTAAACATAAAGAATATATTTTCAATATGGAAGTGATAAAAAAATCTCATTCTTCATTCAGTAATACTAATAACAATAACAAATAATAAAATAAATTTATTTATTATTATTAATTATTATTATTATATTATTATTATTATTATTATTATTATTATTATAATTATTATTATTGATTCTTATTATTATTTATTATTATTATATAATATAATAATAATAATAATAATAAATAAATTAATAATAATAAAAATAATAATAATAATAATAATAATAATAATAATAATAATAATAAAAATAATAATTTGGAAGAAGAATTCAGGCTTAAAACTTCACAGGAAACTCTAACGTTTAATGATTACTGACCTGTGTAAACTACGTTGCGTTATTTTGCAAAATTTAACGTAAGGTATTTATGGCATATTAGTCTGTGAGATTAAATTATTTCATAGACTACTATCTCCTAGAATAATTAGATAACAATAATAATTATTATTATTATTATCTAACTATTCAAGGAGATAGTAGAGTCTATGAAATAATTTAAACACAGACTAATATGCCATAGATATTTTGCGTTAAAACTTGCAAAATAACGCAACGTAGTTTACATAGGTCAGTAATAATCAAACGTTAGTGTTTCCTGTGAAGTTTTAAGCCTGAATTCTTCTTCCCTATAAGCCTGCAAGATGCAATTAGTGAAAGAAGTATTTATTGCTCGGGTGAAAACATGACGCTAATTGGAGGCAGTACGACGTTTTGCTGAGTAAACAATGACTACAAAATCCGGGAAGCAGGTTATCATCTGATTCGTTCTTAGGAAATGTTGGAAATAGGGAAATATGATTGCATGACTTAAAATCTGAATTGTGTAGTACAGCAGAGGGATGAATTTTGATACATGTAAACGCATATATATATATATATATATATATATATATATATATATATATATATATATATATATATATATATATATATATATATATATATATATATATCTCTCTCTCTCTGAATATCATCTTTCACGCTTGTCATATATGCAGTGCACTAAATAGCTTTTTAATTTGTTTCTGTAAACAACCAAGTTCCCTGAAGCAGAAATTAATTAAACGTTGTTGCATCGTTGCTGCAAAAAATAGTAATGACTTTAATTCTAATAGATATACTTCATATTAAATTTGCTTTTAAAATGTTCTTATCTTCGGTACTTATTACCTCTCACTGCCTTTGTTCTTGATTTCAATTCCAGTTTTATGCAGTATATTCTACTAACTATCTACGTACTTTCATCAGTTCCTTTTGCCTCCACATCAATGCTAAAAGATTGATTCTGTAATGTTTTAGAATGAAGTCTCATCCTGGAGATTAGGGAAATTCTACAGCCCCTTTTCAAATAGGAGCTTTCATTAAGGAGAGTGCCTCTTTAGTGAGATGGCGCTGGCCTCTGCAAAAGACGCTTTAAGACCCCTTTGTCAATTAAGCGGAAGGAGTAACCATCATAGAGCATACGTATATATCATATATATTAATAAAGCCATAAGAGTGATAACACCTTTTTCTAACAACCTATTAGTGTAACACTAAAAAAGGATAAATGCTTAATTATGAAATACTTTTAGTTGAAGGAATCACACAAAAAATCATCCTTTTGGCTGATGTTAAGAAATAATTAGTTGAAGACAAAATTTCGAGAAGTTATCCCGCTTATTAAGGCTAACATAGTTATATTAAAATAATTGATATTGCGAATATAAATGATCGAATTAATCTTAGAAATATAAGAAATTAAGAGGCCGAGAGATTTAAAACTTTTTTTGGGTCTCTATATGATGTATCATATATATATATATATATATATATATATATATATATATATATATATATATGTATATATGTGTGTGTGTGTGTGTGTGTGTCTGTATATGTGTTACTTAAAATCTCATATCTTTAACACAGTGGTCGTTAACAAATGGGAAAGTGTACGTGTCATATTTTAGTTGTGGCTAGAGCTACTGAGACAATCGCTTATGAAGCGATTTCATGAGGACTGTTACAATTTGTGTTAAAGAACTGGTTTAATAGTAGGTTTCAGATACAGATGTTTTATGTCACCATTTTTTTTTTTTTCGAAGCATTAGGGGACAGGCTGAAACAAAGAATAACAGAAGATGAAAAGTAAGTTCATTGCTCGGGTTTTAGGAGAAAATTTATGCAATTAGTACGGTAGGTTGGTCATTAAAATGACATAGGATATGTTTTTATTTTTCATGATATTCCTAATGCTTAAAGACAAAAAGACAGCCGATGAGATGTTATTTTTCTCTTCAGTGAGAGCTTAAATCAGTTTTTTTTTTTTTTTTTGTGGCCGCTTGCTTGCATTTATGTGTGTGTGTCTGTGGTTTTATGAAAAATTTTATGTTCTCTCATACTGGGTAACACAGTAATAAATACTAATGAAAAACATCCTACAGACCAATCAAACCCGCATAGAAATAAACCTCTCTGTCCTCTTTCACATAAACTATGAAAATTTTGAAAGAAGGAAGTGAAAGAGCGTGAATGCCTGAGTTGCTAATCATTCAGTAGGATCCACTTCAGGCTAAAAGGTTTCCCAGTGCCAGCCGTTAAACCGTCAGTGGACATGAATATCACTGACAGAAATATCAATGCGTTTGGTCCACCATCGGCGAATGTTATAAAGGAAACCGGATGTCGGACTTGGTCGCATTTCACTCTGTCGAATAATGTTCCAACGGACGTTAATATTATATATATATATATATATATATATATATAGATATATATATATATATATATATATATATATATATCATATATATATATATATATATATATATATATATATATATATATATAATATATACTATATAATATATATATAATATATAAATATATATATATATATATATATATATAATATATATATATATATATATTTATATAATATATATATATATATATATATATATATATATATATATATATATATATATATATATATACATATATATATATATACTATATATATATATATATATATATATATATATATATATAATATACTATAATATATATATATATAGATATATATATATATATATATATATATATATATTGTTACGACCTTATTTACGGCCGTAATTTCAAGGGTTCTTGTCTCTACTCAGAATTTGCGGTCAGTAAAAATGTAACACAGCAACTTAGGAACAAAGAAACAAACACCTCAACAAAGTTACAATATTTATTTACAAACACACAAAAAATGGTAATGGTTGGTAAACGATAATAACCAAAATAAATGAATGTATAAAATCAAGGGAAAAACCAACCTTAAGATCTTTTAAAAGATCACCTACTGCTAAATTAAACCCTAACATAAGAAATAGGAAATTTTAAATGTGACACTTCAGGCAGGTACCTGTCAAATTACTGGCCAGAAAAATCTAACCTAAGAAAATAAGTTAGGCAGAAGGAAGCAAGAGAAAATAAGAGGGAAACTTAAGAATACCCCTACCTAACACATACAGACTAAATTATACTCAAAACTTAACTTAGTGAATAGAATGTATTAAGAATAATTATAATAAGTTGATAAACAATAAATTATGAAAATAACCTTACAAATTGATTCAACCACAAGAGGCTTAGTAGATTGTCTCTTCAGGTCATACAAGGTCCAGAAGACCGTACTGCAAACAGGAGCATGCAAAACTACAGGTACCCAGCGATCCATGATCGTCTTAAATAGCTATAAAACATCTCATACTGTAGCCGCCCTACTTGTCTCCACGAGTTCCAAGAACTCACTGACGCTGATGCAGAGGTCAACCGGGTCAAGCTGCAATGCCTGCAGGCAACCCAAAATACCACTGGAACACCGAGGGTGGTAGCCTCCGAGAATCCGGGACGTCAACGGATCTCGCACGCCACACACTGCACCGTTCACAGTGGATACGGGCCAACTCGTTCGGAATCCTTCCGACGAACGAGGGAAGGGGCGTGGCTGATGAATGCCGCAGGTGACAAACACCAGCGACCACACACAAGGCAGCGAAGGATTATAGAAGCCGTGATCCAAATCTCCAAATCTCCGTACAAAACTGCAGAAGTGACCAAAGATTAAGTGGCAAAGCGTCAGGCTGTGAGGAGGAACTCGAACTGACTTTGTCACGTATCACCACCCTTACGATCAAGCCTTCCACTCGAGTCAACACAGCTCATAGGAGAGAAAAAGAACGATCGTTAATAAAGCACTTCAGTGGTTCACCAATACCGGGGGAGAAGGTGGTAAACAAAGCAAAACTGCGAAGTCATATGACTCCCTTACAGAGTTCATTAAACTAAGAAAAAGCTTAAATATACGAAAAACGACGCTAGCTTATTAATAAACTTAAAACTAAAACAAGATCAAAAGGTTGGACAAGTATTAACAACTTATAATTAAGTTATAATGAATTTACTTTAATCTAATACCTTTCTCCCCCTACAAAAAAAAATTTTATCAAATAGAGTAAATTTTTTTTATACAACCTAAAGAATCAATTAAATCATAAAATAGCATCAATCTTAAAAGTAAAGATAACCTTAATGTTAACATGCATAGGATTATCTGATAAAGCACACACAATTGTGCATTAAACATTCTGAAATAAAAAGGTCAGCATTAAATATACCTCAATTAAATATACCAATATATAAACAGTCTAATTAAATACAAAGCCTGAAAAAAAATTAATCGAACATAATTCTAAAGCCAAGAACAAAATGTACTAAATCACAGAAAATGATAAAGTCCTGAAATTCCAAAAGTTCTTGCTAAAAATTAAAGTCATAACAAATGGCACAAAGAGCTACCTATCAGCTAATAAGAAACTATGACTAATATAGGACTGAATATTTCTTACAACTAATACTTAAACTAAAAACAACACTGGCAAAAAAAAAAATTATCATATAAACAAACGAAACAACCGAACAACTTCGGAACAAACCATAAAGTTAGTACTTGCTTTCACTCTAAATGAACACAAAGAGAAACGAGCAGGGCGAAAAAGGCAGGGAAAGAACCAACAAAAATAAACACTTTAATCCTAGACAAGGTGTCCGGGATCTTATTATCAGATCCTTTAATATGTTTAATTACCAAGTTGAGCTCTTGCCAGTTGCAAAAAGGCCCAACGTTTAAAAATCAAACCCTTTGGTTAGACCCTTTCATCCGCTCATAAACACTAACGGATTATGATCACCGTACCGATAACCATCCACTGGAAAAGAAAGATTAGTTAAGTATGGTTTAAAATGAGATATGGTACGGATCAGGGCAAGAGCCTCTTTCTCATAGTTGAATACTTACGCTCTGCCGTTAACACTTTTTGCTTTTTGTGTAGTAGGATATTGGGTGCACCTCCTCGTCCTCACCCTTTTGAAAGAGAACGCCTCCAATGCCTACATCGCTAGCGTCAACAGCAATTATAAAGGGAGCTTGAAAATTCGGAGAAATCAAAATAGGTTTAGACATAAGAATTGTCTTAATTTTAATGAATGCTTCTTCACACTCGCTAGTCCAAATAAATTTCCTATTTTTTAGCAAAAGATCATTCAAGGGACGAGCAATGTCAGAAAAGTTCCTAACGATCCTCCTATAGTAACCCATCATACCTAGCACCCTTCGAACTTCTCGGACATTGCACGGTCTCTTTAGATTAGTTATAGCCTCGACATTACCTGTTTCGGGGCTATATGACCCAGACCAACCTCATGACCCAGATACACAACTGTGGCCTTACCAAAATTTGCATTTAGCGAGGTAATGACTAGCCCGCAGCACGGAGAGCTTCAAAAACATTACCCAACCTGAGTAAATGAGTTTTCCAATCATTACTGTGAACAACAAGATCAACTATGTAGATCTCTGTACCTTCTAATCCACAGACCACACGGTTCATTAATCTTTGAAAAGTACAAGCAGCATTCCTCATCCCAAAAGGCATGACCTTGCATTCATACAAGCCGAATGGGGTGACAAATGCTGAAATTTCTCTTGCTCGATCCGACAAAGGAACTTGCCAGTAGCCCTTCAGCAAATCCAACTTTGTAATATACTTTGCTGAAAAACCAATGCGGTCTATGCAGTCATCAATTCTAGGAAGAGGAAAGGGAATCATTTTTTAGTATGCGTATTAACTTTAGCGATAGTCCACACACATAGATACTGTCCATCGGATTTCTTCACCATACTATAGGGGAGCTCCCAAGGACTACCAGGAAGGGTTGTATTAAATCATGCTTCAACATATATTCTATTTCCTTATTGACTATATCCATTTTAGTGGGATTTAGTCTATAAGGGCTTTGTTTAATTGGTGAAGCTTCTCCTACTACCACATCATGTTCAATTAAACTAGTCAATCCGGGAGAGTCTCTAACCAAATCTGAAAAAGAATTAATTAAACCTTCCATTTCCCTTCTTTGATTTAGATCAAGATGCTTCAGATGCTCATCTAACCCATCCAAACATTGCACATTCTTGGATAGAGCATCTGAAGGTACTTGATTAATTATTTCCTCAGACCCGTCAGGAAGCACTCTGCCACCAAAGAAACCGATTCATACCCTGTTTCCAAAGGATCAGATCTACTAGAGACATAAGGTTTCAGCCTGTTAATGTGAAAAATTCGACACTTTCGTTTGGTCCCGGGAGCTTCTATTTCATAATTAAGATCGGATACCTTCCTCAACACCTTCCAAGGCCTCTTATACCTTGGTTCAAGGAAGTTATCCGAATCAGTACCCAACACCAAAACTAATTCCCCAGGCTCAAACGACCGTGCTTGAGTTTTCTTGTCATAATTAATCTTCATAGCAGCCTGAGAGCTAGCTAAATTTTCTCTAGCAAACTTCCAGGCACTAGAAAGTTTTCCTCTAAGATTATCAACAAATTCACCCACGTTCGTCTCCTTTATTTGATCAGATTCCAAAACTTCATATAAAATTTCTAAAGGGCCTCGTATTTTATGTCCAAAGACTAATTCAAAAAGAGCCACGCCTGCGGATGAATTTGGATGACTTCTAAGAGCAAAGAGAGCAAAAGGAAGACCCTTATCCCATTCCTCTCCATGCTCATAACAAATCTTCTTAAAATTGATTTAAGAGTTTGATGGAATCTTTCCACCACTCCTGACTCTCTGGATGGTAAGGGAAAACTAGTAGTGTGCAGAATGGCCAGATCTGCACACTTATTCTTCGAAATTCCTTACTAGTAAAATTAGTTCCACAATCAGTTTGTATCTTACGAGGGATTCCATACCTCGAAAAGAAAATTACCAACTGGTCAAATACAGCCTTAGATGTGACTTTCTTCAGGAAATCGTGATGCCCGATCCATCACAGTCAGTAAATAGATAAAACCAGTTTTAGTTTTAGGCAGAGGGCCTACTATATCAACTACCAGCTCATTAAATGGCTCCCCAATAGCTGGTATGGGATATAAAGGTGCTTTTACAATTGTCTGATTAGGTTTACCTACCACTTGGCACACTGGACATTCTTTCACATATTGTTTTACTGACGATTTCATTCCTGGCCACCAAAAACATTTAGCTAACCTACGGAATGTCTTCCAGACACCAAATGACCAGAGAATGAATCATCATGAGATAAATTTAATATTTGTCTCTGAAATTGAGAAGGCACCACTATTTGCTCAATACGGGACATTTGGGGATCATTAGCAACCAGGGGACGACTCACCC
The DNA here is from genome assembly GCF_015104395.2 of Macrobrachium nipponense. Taxonomy (NCBI): domain Eukaryota; kingdom Metazoa; phylum Arthropoda; class Malacostraca; order Decapoda; family Palaemonidae; genus Macrobrachium; species Macrobrachium nipponense. The sequence continues at coordinate 68,457,703 of NC_087200.1, forward strand.
TATATAATATGCCCCTTTTTACCCAGAATCGAGGCTTTGTCAAGTCAGAAGTATCACCTAAATTAAAATTAAACTCTCTTTTTCTGGGCTTCAATAAAAGCTGCTCGATCCCAATCGGGAATTACATTATCACTACTTACTACACTACTTACTACTGACCCGGGTCTTCCTACATCTACGTCTACCTCTAAACTACTCAAATTTAACTCTTCATCATTATCTAATAAGTCTGCAGCCCTTGCGGCAGCTCTAGTGGTAACCGCCACTGGACACTTATTGATTGACAATATTGGAAATAATTCCTGGCCATCACTATTAATCATATCATTTCCTAATATGCCATCAATACCAGCTATAGGAAGACTCTCGACAACGGCCAACTCGGTCTTTCCATAATACCCAGGGAATGACAACATTACCTCTACTAAAGGAGCTGAAACTATTGTGTTCGGGAAACCTCCCAGAACAATAAAGTTCCCTGAATACTTCACCAAACCTTTTAAACTGCTTTCCAGCACTAACGACCGAGCAGACCCTGTATCTCTCAAAAACCTAACATCAATAATGACAGAATTATATTACTTTACCAGGCCATATGTATTTATCATATTGTAGTCATTCCTGTATATTATTATTTCCATCACCTGGTGTACTATTACCACCACTACTACTATTTATCATGGGTAATTTTACGTCAGGAGATGCACTTGGCATTAAAGCCACAGGATTGTTTCTTTGAAGATAATTTGTTCTAGCGTGACACTGAGCTTGGAAACAAGTCTTCATATTACTATTATTTCTCGTCCCGGAACTACCTCCTTTGGAAAATACACGAGTACCAGGTTTACTCGTGAATTTTCCATTCTTACTACCAGGGAAATTATTCTGGGCCACGGAATTCTTAGATTTATTAATATCACTTCGTATTCCTCTATGGAAATTCTCTGATCTGACTACATTACTATTCATATCCTTGCTGGCGAAATTGCCTGAACCTGTTCTATGAGTCAAGACAAATTCGTCAGCCACTTGAGCTGCCTTACCTAAATTAGTGACCTTCAATTCTTCCAGATAAATTCTTAGTTCTTTGGAGCAAGATTTCTTAAACTCCTCCAAAAGCATGAGTTCTCTCAAGGAAGAAAAAGTGACAACTTGACGACTTTTCAACCAGTCATCAAACTGTTCCTCCTTGAACCTGGCAAATTCTACATACGACAAGGATGGCTGTTTATTAAAGTTCCTAAACTTCAACCTGTATGCCTCAGGGACCAAATCATAAGCTTTTAAAATTAGTGCCTTTACCTTGTGAAAATCCCTGGCTATCCCTTCCTCCAAGGCATTATATACCCGGATTGCCTTGCCCACCAATTTACACTGAATCAGCACTGTCCACATCTCTGGTGGCCAAGACAACCGAGCAGACACCCTCTCAAAGGCCTTGAAGAATTCTGGAACATTTCTTTCATCAAAAATGGGGACCAATTTCAATGCAGCCCCAATATTAAACCTATCGGGCTGACTACCTCGTGGGGTGCTAAATTGGTTAGGAGCACCCTGTAACCTAGCCATTTCCAAATTAAGGTTGGCCATCTCTATCTCATGCCTCCTCACCCTCTCGTTCTCTGCATGCTCCAATTTCAACAACTCTATCTTTTTACATATTAAGTCATATTCCTGAATTTCCTTTGAATCAGAATTTACAGGAACTGTAGGAACTGCTGGCCCTAAATTCTCTTCAGTTAAGAAGGGGTTTGTGGTAATATTTCCTCTTGGAGGCAAATTGGCCGGACCTTCATAAATGACTCCAGTCTGAGGAGGATCATCAAATAACGAAAAACCTGCACCACCACTAATTCCATTATCATCTACAACTAAACTATCATCATTTCCTAATTCACTACCTCTATCACCAATATTTTCCCCAACTAACCCTTCAGCCTCAGCCAAACCTTGCATAACACTGTTCTTTACCATTATTAGTAACTTCCTCTTTGTATCCGTCATTTTGAACGGAATACCTAACCACCTAGCACAACTAACAAGATACTCCTTACCTAGTATGGGTAAATGCCTAATACAGTCGGCAGACCCTAAGAACTCTGCAGGACTAAACTCAAAGTCTTCCAAATTATCCATAGTGGTAAGAGAGAAAGGTATTTCCAAAAATAAATACTACAACCACCACTGAGGAGCGTTCTAAAGTCCCAGTTACTGTGTACACCTGAGCGCAAATCCTGTCACGGTCGCCAGATTGTTACAACCTTATTTACGGCCGTAATTTCAAGGGTTCTTGTCTCTACTCAGAATTTGCGGTCAGTAAAAATGTAACACAGCAACTTAGGAACAAAGGAACAAACACCTCAACAAAAGTTACAATATTTATTTACAAACACACAAAAAATGGTAATGGTTGGTAACAATAATAACCAAAATAAATGAATGTATAAATCAAGGGAAAACCAACCTTAAGATCTTTAAAAGATCACCTACCGCTAAATTAAGCCCTAACATAAGAAATAGGAAATTTTAAATGTGACACTTCAGGCCAGAAAAATCTAACCTAAGAAAATAAGTTAGGCAGAAGGAAGCAAGAGAAAATAAGAGGGAAACTTAAGAATACCCCTACCTAACACATACAGACTAAATTATACTCAAAACCTAACTTAGTGAATAGAATATATTAAGAATAATTATAATAAGTTGATAAACAATAAATTATGAAAATAACCTTACAAATTGATTCAACCACAAGAGGCTTAGTAGATTGTCTCTTCAGGTCATACAAGGTCCAGAAGACCGTACTGCAAACAGGAGCATGCAAAACTACAGGTACCCAGCGATCCACGATCGTCTTAAATAGCTATAAAACATCTCATACCTGTAGAAAGCCGCCCTACTTGTCTCCACGAGTTCCAAGAACTCACTGACGCTGATGCAGAGGTCAACCGGGTCAAGCTGCAATGCCTGCAGGCAACCCAAAATACCACGGGATCACCGAGGGTGGTAGCCTCCGAGAATCCGGGACGTCAACGGATCTCGCACGCCATACACTGCACCATTCACAGTGGATACGGGCCAACTCGTTCGGAATCCTTCCGACGAACGAGGGAAGGGGCGTGGCTGATGAATGCCGCAGGTGACAAACACCAGCGACCACACACAAGGCAGCGAAGGATTATAGAAGCCGTGATCCAAATCTCCAAATCTCCGTACAAAATTGCAGAAGTGACCAAAGATTAAGTGGCAAAGCGTCAGGCTGTGAGGAGGAACTCGAACTGACTTTGTCACGTATCATCATCCTTACGATCAAGCCTTCCACTCGAGTCAACACAGCTCATAGGAGAGAAAAAGAACGATCGTTAATAAAGCACTTCAGTGGTTCACCAATACCGGGGGAGAAGGTGGTAAACAAAGCAAAACTGCGAGGTCATATGACTCCCTTACAGAGTTCATTAAACTAAGAAAAAGCTTAAATATACGAAAAACGACGCTAGCTTATTAATAAACTTAAAACTAAAACAAGATCAAAGGGTTGGACAAGTATTAACAACTTATAATTAAGTTATAATGAATTTGCTTTAATCTAATATATATATATATATAATCTTTGAGTATAATAATTTTTGAGGCATGAACTATTTGATACCGTTGCTTGCTCCAATTTCGCAGCTATACCATGCTGGAATACGTGTCATGCGAAGTAAGATACAAGATCTAATTTATTCGTATACGGTTTGTGTAATTGTTTTGCTATCTTAAATAAAATAAAAAAAAATTCGTCTTTTGCTCTTATTCATTGAGATGGATCTCGCCTCTGAGAAACGGTTATGGAAATAAAGTAAGTTATAGAGCATAAAATAAAAAAGATACTGAATACATTACTTACACAAAAAAAAAAAAAAAAAAAAAAAAAAAAAAACTTTTAATGATAATATTTCCTGATAAATCACTGTTTTGATACTAAACAGAAACAATCTTTATTGCTCCACAATAAATAAACCTTTATTGCTCCGTTATGCCTATGAGCTTGTCAGTGATGAAGTTATATCCTATATTCCGGTCTGTAAAGAAAAGAAAATAAGATCCTTTTTACAATTCATATGTTATAACTTATACGAGCCTCTAAGGAGCACTAGGTTTACACCTTATTCATGGCCAGGTGGTCACTGTTAAGATGGATGTGAGCCCTGCACGCACGCACACACACACACACACACACACACACACACACACACATATTATATATATATATATATATATATATATATATACATATATATATATATATATATATATATATATATATATATATATATATATATATAATGCCAAATGAATTAAAATTGAATAGTTTTTTAGATTTGAAATTCTGTACAAATACGATTACTTTGCTATTTCCAAAATCAATTTTATATAAATGGGCCAAATACAGGAATCATTGTACTGGGCTACAAAGGTATGTGGTTTAAAATATATATATATATATATATATATATACTATATATATATATATATATATATATATATATATATATTTTTTTTTTTTTTTTTTTTTTTTTTTTTTTTACTTCATTTGCAAGTATAGTGACCGGATTTAAAACGTTTTCACCCGTAGTGGGAGTTGGTCAAGATATATGCAAGCATCGCAGGAGTGACGAATTCAAATCCTGTTTGATACCAAATTTTAGTTGAGTTTAAATCCTGTTCGATAGTAAATTTCAGTTGAGTTCAAATCTTGTTTGATGGTAAATTTCACTTCTCTGACTTACTTCTCAGTTATCTAACGGTAATCACTTTTACGTGATCTGTCTTGATGCCGCAATTGGCCATTGAATGAAACAATAGTATTCTAGTTGTCAAGCAGATTTTGGTACAGTGTGTTTCGAGTCGCAAGCACAAACCGATAGTTGCCTACTTAAGTAAAACTTACGGAAGCACAATCACAGACTCACATACTGATTTCGGTGAATTTATACATTGATTATTTCTTGTTGACAATTATCAGGGTTTTAAGATAACATAGAAATTGTATCTGTTTTTTATATCATAGCTTTCCATAACAATAATTATCACATATGTTACCTTGTGTTGTACATAAATGTTATGCGTTGACATTGGTCGTAGTAAAAATATTAGTAAACTTACGAATAATTTTAGTATTTCTACTTCTGCTCAACTCTTATGTCTTGATACAGTCATTTTAATTTTATTAATTAAGGTAAGTTTAGGACAGTAGTTAGTTCAATATCAATAAATATATCATAAACGTTAAATATAGATTGCAAATTACGTACTACATAAACTAGAAGGTCACTAGTTTTTATTGTGTTGGCAAACTTTTGGCGCCTGATAGATGTTGCACAAGAAATTTAATACTGTATGTAAATAAGACAAAGTCCATTATGCTGTGCTATTAGGGGTGCAATCTCAGATTAAATATTTGTAGTCTCCAGGAATCCTGCACGCTGGCCTGGTAAATTACATGCTTGAATAACCAGTTAGTCCCGAAGATTTAACCAGCAAAATGAAAATATTCTGAAGTATTA
>NC_087200.1:68463748-68466248 GCF_015104395.2 Macrobrachium nipponense
TAATACTTCAGAATATTTTCATTTTGTTTGCTGGTTAAATCTCGTCGGACTAACTGGTTATTCAAGCATGTAATTTACCAGGCCAGCATGCAGGATTCCTGGAGACTACAAATATTTAATCTGAGATTGCACCCTAATAGCACAGCATAAGTGGACTTTGTCTTATTTACATACAGTATTAAATTTCTTGTGCAACATCTATCAGGCGCCAAAAGTTTGCCAACACAATAAAAACTAGTGACCTTCTAGTTTATGTAGTACGTAATTTGCAATCTATATTTAACGTTTATGATATATTTATGATATTGAACTAACTACTGTCCTAAACTTACCTTAATAATTAAAATGACTGTATCAAGACATAAGAGTTGAGCAGAAGTAGAAATACTAAAATTATTCGTAAGTTTACTAATATTTTTACTACGACCAATGTCAACGCATAACATTTATGTACAACACAAGGTAACATATGTGATAATTATTGTTATGGAAAGCTATGATATAAAAAACAGATACAATTTCTATGTTATCTTAAAACCCTGATAATTGTCAACAAGAAATAATCAATGTATAAATTCACCGAAATCAGTATGTGAGTCTGTGATTGTGCTTCCGTAAGTTTTACTTAAGTAGGCAACTATCGGTTTTGTGCTTGCGACTCGAAACACACTGTACCAAAACCTGCTTGACAACTAGAATACTATTGTTTCATTCAATGGCCAATTGCGGCATCAAGACAGATCACGTAAAAGTGATTACACTGGTTACATAACTGAGAAGTGAGTCAGAGAAGTGAAATTTACCATCAAACAAGATTTGAACTCAACTAGAATTTGGTATCAAACAGGATTTGAATTCGTCACTCATGCGTTGCTTGCATATATCTTGACCAATTCCCACTACGGGTGAAAACGTTTTAAATCCGGTCACTATACTTGCAAATGAAGTAAAAAAAATAAATATATATTCTAAACCACATACCTTTGTAGCTCAGTACAATGATTCTTGTATTTTGGCCCATTTTATATAAATTGATTTTGGAAAGAGCAAAGTAATCGTATTTTATACAGAATTCCAAAATCTAAAAAACTATTCAATTTTAATTGCATTAATATATATATATATATATATATATATATATATATATATATATATATATATATATATATATGTGTGTGTGTGTGTGTGTGTGTGTTGTGTGTGTGTGTGTGTGTGTGTGCAGGGCTCACATCCATCTCAACAGTGACCACCTGACCATGAAAAAGGTGTAAACCTAGTGCCCTTAGAGGCTCGTATAAGTTATAACATATGAATTGAAAAAAAGGATCTTATTTTCTTTTCTTTACAGACCGGAATATATAGATATAACTTCATCACTGACAAGCTCATAGGCATAATGGAGCAATAAAGGTTTATTTATTGCGGAGCAATAAAGATTGTTTCTGTTTAGCATCATAACAGTGATTTATCAGGAAACATTATCATTAAAAGTTTTTTTTTTTGTATGTAATGTATTTCAGTATCTTTTTTCTTTTATAACTTACTTTAATTTCTATAACCGTTCTCGAGGGCGAGATCCATCTCAATGAATAAGAGCAAAATAACGCAACAATTACACAAACCGTATACGAATAAATTAGATCTTGTATCGTACTTCGCATGACACGTATTCCAGCATGGTATAGCTGAGAAATTGGAGCAAGCAACGGTATCAAATAGTTTCATGCTTCAAAAATTATTATACTCAAAGATTAATATATATATATATATATATATATATATATATATATATATATATATATATATATACATATATATATATATATATATATATATATATATATATATATAATATATATATATATATGTGTGTGTGTATATAATATACATGTATATATCTAATAAAAAAATGTCCTTCTACCTCTTTGATATGATATCAAAATTTGTTTCACCCATACAGTGATTTATCTTTATAACGTCCGTTGGAACATTATTCGACAGAGTGAAATGCGACCAAGTCCGACATCCGGTTTCCTTTATAACATTCGCCGATGGTGGACCAAACGCATTGATATTTCTGTCAGTGATATTCATGTCCACTGGACGGTTTAACGACTGGCACTGGGAAACCTTTTAGCCTGAAGTGGATCCTACTGAATGATTAGCAACTCAGGCATTCACGCTCTTTCACTTCCTTCTTTCAAAATTTTTCAGAGTTTATGTGAAAGAGGACAGAGAGGTTTATTTCTATGCGGGTTTGATTGTCTGTAGGATGTTTTTCATTAGCATTTATTACTGTGTTACGCAGTATGAGAGAACATAAAATTTTCATAAAACCACAGACACACACAAATGCAAGCAAGCGGCCACAAAAAAAAAAAAAAAAACTGATTTAAGCTCTCACTGAAGAGAAAAATAACATCTCATCGGGCTGTCTTTCTGTCTTTATGCTTAGGAATACCATAAAAAATAAAAACATAATCCTAAAATAAAAACTTCC
>NC_087200.1:68471248-68481248 GCF_015104395.2 Macrobrachium nipponense
CCGACCCGTCCAACGAGAACTATTAACTTAAGGGATAAGAACTTGATTTCGTATAGACAATATCTTTGATGTCATGTTTAATCTTTTGAGAATATTAATTGAAAAAAAGTTGACAATAATACAGTGCAGTTCCTTTGGAAATCGTGATGCTCTGGAAAATACTTGATTATTATGCTTCAGTAATACAACATGAGATACCGAAAACTTTAGCCTGGCGAGAACCGGGAAAACGGGTCAAGACCTGAAACTGCACTAAGGTCCTTCCACGTAGGGGATTACTGTAAGCATTGCTAAAGTATGTTTGCAGTGTCCCTTCGGGCCTTGGCTTTACCCATTTATCAACCTTTTACTTCTCTCCATTCATGCTTCCTTTCTTCAGCTTTGCTGTCCACCCCGTCCGAATATGTCTTCGTGCAGCTGTTCGATTTTCTCCCAGTTCCACCTTTAAATCCATCCATGTACTACTTTTCCTTTATATTTTGAATCTCTTATTTTGTTATGCAGCCACTATAACTTCCACTGTCTTCATCGCTGAATGGCCGGAAGTGTCCAGAGCTGGCTTGTAGCCTAAATTTCATAAGCTTAACATACGGCCTAACTAAATGAGTGATTGGTAATCTGTCATCTGATGTCAGTCAACTAAATCTAAATTTATGGAACATGGAGGGCTGATAAGGCCGCCTGAAATAAATGTGTTCCATAATTACGACAGTGAATGCATTCGCTATAACTCTTAAGGAAAGAAAGAAAGAAAAAAAGTTATTAGCTTCTTAAACGGTTCTGTAATAATCTGTGGGGCCAACCCCACCCACCCAGTAAAAACCCCAAAGAATTAGTTTAATCTTTTAGAGCATTCCCAAAAAATGTAGGTAATTAGCCACCAAAAGTTATATTTTGTTAGATTCAGTGTATTAATATTGCATCATTTTTGGGGGGTTTGCTTATCTTTTCTCGATTTTACTTCATCCTGATTACCTTTCTTGAAATCTTATTCCAACTGACTTATTAATATATATAGCCGTGGGAAAAAGTGATTAATAACAATAATAATTAGTTGGGAAAAACTCTCTATCGTGAGAGTATATATAATGTTCTAAGGGGTCCACAACAATACCAAATGTGGCGAGTTCGTGTATAATTTTAAAACTCTTTACAAAAAGCTTACGAACCCTTCCCTGGGTTCATCTTCAGTCTTCAGTGGACTGAAGATGAACCCAGGGAAGGGTTCACGAAAGCTTTCTATAAAGAGTTTTTAAAATTATACACGAACTCGCAACATTTTTTATTATAGTGGACCCCTTAGAACATAATAATAATAATAATAATAATAATAATAATAATAATAATAATAATAATAATAATATATTAATAATAACAATAATAATAATAAGGCCAAAGCACATAAGATCCAAACGGTACATGAACAGGAATAAGGGATACCACAGAACAAACTATTCGGAACCAACCAGAAAAAAACTATACAGCCAAACTAAGAGAGGAAGACAACCACCAAGAAGCTGAACCACTGAAGCTGAACCAAGTAAAAGACTCTGGGAAAATATCTGGAGCAATCCGGTATCACACAACAAACATGCAACATGGCTCCAGGAAGTCAAGGAAGAAGAAACAGGGAGATAAAACAAAGATTCACAGAGATCATGACAGACACAGTCAGCACCAACTAAAGAAAAAATGCCAAACTGGAAAGCCCCAGGTCCCGATGAAGTCCATGGATACTGGCTCAAAAACTTCAAGGCCCTACACCCACGAACTAGCAGAACAACTCCAGCCATTGTATCACAAATCACCATGCACCCAAATGGATGACCACAGGAAGAACATCCTTAGGTACAAAAGACAAGAGTAAGGGAAATATAGCCAGTAACTAAACAGGCCTATCACCGCCATGCCTACCAATAATGTGGAAGTTACTAATAGGTATCATCAGTGAAAGGCTATACAACTACCTAGAGGAGACAAACACCATCCCCCACCAACAGAAAGGCTGCAGAAGGAAGTGTAGGGGCACAAAAGACCAGCTCCTGATAGACAAAATGGTAATGAAGAACAGTAGGAGAAGGAAACCAACCTAAGCATGGCTGGATAGACTATAAGAAAGCCTACGACGATACCACACACATGGCTAATAGAATGCCTGAAAATATATGGGCAGAGGAAAACACCATCAGCTTCCTCAAAATACAATGCGCAACTGGAATACAATACTTACAAGCTCTGGATTAAGACTAGCGAGGTTAATATCAGGAGAGGGATCTTGCCAGGGCGATCACTGCCCCCACTACTCTTCGTAGTAGCCATGATTCCCATGACAAAAGTACTACAGAAGGTGGATGCCGGGTACCAACTCAAGAAAAGAGGCAACAAAATCAACCATCTGATGTTCATGGACGACATCAAGCTGTATGGTAAGAGCATCAAGGATATAGATACCCTAATCCAGACTGTAAGGATTGTATCTGGGGAAATCAGGATGGAGTTTGGAATAGAAAAATGCGCCTTAGTCAACATACAAAAAGGCAAAGTAACGAGAACTGAAGGGATAAAGCTACCAGATGGGAGCAACATCAAACAGATAGATGAGACTGGATACAAATACCTGGGAATAATGTAAGGAGGGGATATAAAACACCAAGAGATGAAGGACACGATCAGGGAAAGAAAATATATGCAGAGACTCAAGGCGATACTCAAGTCAAAATTCAATGCCGAAAATATGATAAAAGCCATAAACACATGGGCAGTGCCAGTAATCAGATACAGCGCAAGAATAGTGGAATGGACGAAGGCAGAACTTCACAGCATAGATCAGAAAACCAGGAAACATATGACAATACACAAAGCACTACACCCAAGAGCAAATACGGACAGCTATACATAACACGAAAGGAAGGTGGGAGAGGAATACTAAGTATAGAGGACTGCGTCAACATCGAGAACCAAAGAGCACTGGGGCAATATCTGAAAAACAGTGAAGACGAGTGGCTAAAGAGTGCATGGGAAGAAGGACTAATAAAAGTAGATGAAGACCCAGAAATATACAGAGACAGGAGAATGACAAAAAGAAAGAGGACTGGCACAACAAACCAATGCACGGACAATACATGAAACAGACTAAAGAACTAGCCAGCGATGGCACCATGGCAATGGCTACAGAGGGGAGAGCTAAAGAAGGAAAACTGATGGAAGATCAGGCCCTAAGAACCAGATATGTTCAAAGAACGATAGACGGAAATAACATCTCTCCTATATGTAGGAAGTGCATATGAAAAATGAAACCATAAACCACAAACCACATAGCAAGCGAATGCCCGGCACTTGCACAGAACCAGTACAAAAAACAAAAGAGGCATGAGACAGTGGCAAAAGCCCTCCACTAGAGACCTGTGCAAGAAAAATCAGCTACCTTGCAGTAAGAAGTGGTACGATTAACACCACCGACCTGAGGAGTGATAGAAAACGATCACGCAAAGATCCTCTGGGACTATGGTATCAGAACAGATAGGGTGATACGTGCAAATAGACCAGACGTGACGTTGATTGACAAAGTCAAGAAGAAAGTTTTCACTCATTGATGTTGCAATACCATGGGGCACCAGAGTTGAAGAGAAAGAGAGGGGAAAAAATGGATAAGTATCAAGATCTGAAAAGGGAAATAAGAAGGATATGGGATATGCCAGTGGAAATTGTACCCATAATCATAGGAGCACTAGGCACGATCCCAAGATCCCTGAAAAGGAATCTAGAAAAACTAGACGCTGAAGTAGCTCCAGGACTCATGCAGAAGAGTGATCCTTGAAACGGCGCACATAGTAAAGAAAAGTGATGGACTCTAAGGAGGCAGGATGCACCCGGAAACCCCACACTATAAATACCACCCAGTCGAATTGGAGGACTGTGATAGAGCAATAAAAAAGTAATAATATAACAATAATTATAGTTATAGTGATATCAAGTGCAATAATAATAAGAATAATAATAACATCCTTATCACAAGTATCAAACTAATGCCCCCGGCACATCTCCCTTTTCATGAGCGGCAATTACGTTGCCTGTGATATATTTAACCGCGAGCATATGCAAGGCTCCGGCGCCGAAATGAATGTTCCTGCTGAATATATGAATAATTTTGAGGTAAAAAAAAAAAAAATTGGTTATGCTGCCCGTTTACTCAGGGAGGTGGTTAAGTTTGCTACTTTCTTTTCTGTTAATAGGAAGTAATTACTATCTAGCCTCACGTATATATGTATGTATATATATATATATATCATATATATATATAGATAATATATGAAATATATATATCTATATATATATATATATATATATAATATATATATATATATATATAATATATAATATAATATATATATATATATATATATTATATATATATATATATATATATATATATAGGTATATACTATATGTGTGTTTATGTGATATATATATATATATATATATATATATATATATATATATATATATATATATTGAATATATAACTATATATATATATATATATTATATATATATGAATTATATATATATATATATATATATATATATAATATATATATATATTATATATATATATATATATACACACATATACTATATTTATATATATATATATATATATGTATTATATATATATATATAGATATATATATATATATATATATATATATATTATATATATATATATATTATATACGTACCGTCTGGGTAAAAATGATTGACGCATCCTATAGATTCTACTGCATGAACGCAATACCTCGGAATACTTACTCACTACGATGCTGTGATGTGCTTGATTGATGTTTTAAGGGTTCTAATACTTGGTGTGGACCCCCACGCTTCTTTTAACTGCTTGAAGTCGTCCTGGAACACTCTTGGCTAAGTTTTCAAGGATGGTTTTTGGGAAAGTTCTCCCAAATGTCTCTGACCTCTCTCTCTAGTTTCTCGAGACTGGAGGTGTCGCGGTCCCTTAATTGTGCTTTGATGATGCCCCACAAATTCTCAATGGGATTGAGATCGGGATATGCAGGCCAGTCATTAAGAAAAGGGATTTTACAGAATTTAACGATCAGTGACTGTTTTTGCCCTATGACAAGGGGCACCGTCCTGCATGAACACCTTGCATTACATTTGACATTGACGGTACCAAATATTCCATTAACAGCTCAGAGTAGTTGTACTGGTTCATAGTAACATTCTTGGGAAGTGTTACCAACGCCCCTTTGCCAGTGGTATGAAAGCAACCCCAGAACATCAAAGAATCAGGGTGCTTCGTGGTCGGTTATTCACGTACTTCCCCGGTAAGGGTCACTACTACGGGATCGGTAACCTTCCCCGAAGGGCCTGAGGACACTCTGAATGTGACTTCGTCACTATAAAGGATCCCTTTAAAGTGCTGGAGGGTTAAATTCTTCAACATACGCCTAGCATATGAAAGGCGATTCCTAATGTGACGCCTCGTCAGGAGCGGTTTTTTCTTGGCAGTAAGACAACAGTAGCCTAAGCCGTCCTTTATGTACTTTCTTAGGGTTCTGGCACAGATATGACTGAAGATTTTCCTGTTTTGCTCCTTCAGCTGTTTAGAGGAAGCCCTTGGGTTCTTCTCAATAGCAATTCGAAGAAATCTGAGGTCTCTATTGGTTAGTTTCCTCTTTCTCACCTGTTGATGTTCCAACCTGGGGTTGGGCCCTCTCGCCCCCATCCTTGAACTTTTTAATCCAGCGCTGGGCAGTTCTGACTGTCACACCAACACTAGCAGCAATTTCGGAGGTTGACACTTGTTGCTTGTATAAAGCAACTACCTGAGCAACCTGTGTTTCAGTAATGTGCTTATTACCCGGCATAATCCAGCACTACACCGCAAATACCACTGGTAACTATGCGTGGAAACAGGTTTCACAAAGCAATGTTACTAGGCAACAGAGGCCTCCCACCCACGCAACATCAAGGGTAGGGGGACGGGTGTTTTTGAGCGGGAAACCAAAGGGTACGTGATTGCCAGACGTATGTTTATGACACTTAATTCGGCCAATACTGGAGTCGAGAACCTTGCTGCCCTTTTGGCAAAAATAATTGACGGCGTCAATCATTTTTACCCAAACTGTATATATATATATATATATATATATATATATATATAGATATATATATATATATATATATATATATATAATTTGTTTATAACTGAACCACGAAGATACTGAACGTGACGAATTTTAATTAATAAGGCACTTTTCCTTTTTTTCCTTCGTGGCATCTGTCTTTACACACAAACACACACACTTAAAAAAAATATAATATATATATATATATATATATATATATATATATATATATATACATATATATATATATATATATATATACTGATATATACTATATATATATATATATGTATATATACATGCATGTATGAATGTATGTATGTATATATATATATATGATATATATATATATATATATATATATTATATCTATATATATATATATATATATATATATATATATATATATATATATTGGTTTTTGAGTTAAAGTAATCAAGAAACAGGGGGTATTTGTTCTTCAAATCTAAAAATTAAAAAATTAAAATGTTATGTACATGATATATTTTTATTTTTAGATCTGAGGAAAACACTCCCACTCCGCAACATTTGCATATATCCTTGCTTACATATTCTGACGAAAAACAAATATCCACAAGATAGCATAATTAACATAGAAGTAATTCTAAGACACAATGTTTAATTCCCAAACCTAATTTATATAAGAAAAACTCTTCACCTATTAATCTTAATTTTTTTTTCTCGTTAGATAAAGCTTCGAGGCGCCATTACTTGTGGATATACAAATTTCCTTGTCATACCCACAGATGTGGAGAAGTAATGTTCGCGGATAGGTGAAGTAATGTGCTAAAGTAATGTAATATATATATAAATATATATATATATATATATATATATATATATATATATATATTATAAACCATACATTACCTCTACGGTGATGCATGCTATCGTGCGGAGAAGTGTTTTTATCAAAATGTAAAAGTAGGATAAAGTAGACGAGAGAAGCCATTGGGTAATAAGTATGATATTGATAAATCATGAAGTATAATTTATGATGGCAAGTATACCAAATAATAAGTAACCTATGAAAAACCATACGACAAATACAGAAAAATAAGAAAAATGCTCTCCACATGAAGAATACTGAGGTCATTCAACACTGAAACGGAAATTGACAGTAAAAGGGTTTGAAAGATGTAACAGGAAGAAAACCTCAAAGCAGTTGCACTGTGAATCAACTGTTAAGAGAGGAAAGTAAGGTGGAAGAAATATAACGGAGGAACAGTATAAGGAATGAGAGGGTTTGCAGCTATGGTCTGAGGGACGCTGTAAAGAACCTTAAGTAATGCCTACAGTGCACTGCATGAGGTGTACTGACAGCACTACCTTCCTACGGAGAAGGCATCTATAATGCACGGAGATAAGGCAAACAAAATAGAATACAGCTCCCTAAGGCATTGCATACAGCTGATTTCAGTCTTAACCCTCAAAATGGAAGGAGAATGGGTACAGAGAAAAAATACTGTGAATAATGTGAATAATTTGGTGTCTGGCAAATCTGACCCCGATGATACGACTTTGTACATTATCTGGAGACTGCAAATTAATACACTGCATTTTATCAATTTCTATATAAGTTTATGAGGCATTTGCCATGTTCTGCTCACTTGCACATATGGCAGGACACAGACAATAATCTTAAGAATTTGTCTTTGAATCTGTATGTTTTATTACTCGTGCAGCGTGTTACATTTGAAGACGATGATGTCCCTCACATCATCACAATCGTCACTATCATCAAGGGAATATGTCTGGTCTAAAGGGTCTTGAAAGGAACTATTAAACTTTTGGAAAAAAGATAAAAAAAAATTTCCAGTGAAAAGGACATTTCATTCTATGTGAAGAATGAAACGTTAGCTTTCCAGTGGACTTTAATGTTTTGTAAATTTTAACGATACTAGTTTTAGGATAAATTTGTAGCGAATAATAATAATAATAATAAGAATAATCAAGCAAGAATAAGAACTAATTAAACGACAAACCATGGCCAATGGGCATACAGCGGAAGAACTCAAGAAAGAAACAGAAGGAATGCTGACAGTGGCACAAGATCAGGCCCTAAGAAGCAGATATGTCCTAAGAATAATAGATGTAAATAATGTCTTTCCCATCTGCAAGAAGCGCAGTATAAAAAACGAGACCATACACCACATATCGAGCAAATGTCCGGCTCTTGCACAGAACCAGTGCGAAAAGAGGCATGATTCACTTGCAAAAGCTGTCCACTGGAGCCTGCTCAAGAAACACCAGCTAGCTTGCGGTAATAAGAGGTACGATCACCAACCAACCTGGGGAGTGATAGAAAACGATCAGGCAAAGATCCTCTGGGACTATGGTATCAGATCAGATATGGTAATACGTGCCAATAGACCAGGTATGATGCTGATGATAAAATCAATTAGAAAGGAAAGTTTCACTCATTGATGTCGCAGTACCATGGGATAAGTATCAAGACCTGAAAATAGAAATAAGAAGGATATGTGATATGCAGTGGAAATTGCACCCATAATCACAGGAACACTAGGCACGATCCCAATATCCCTGAAAAGGAACCTAGAAAAACTAGATGTCAAAGTAGCTCCAGGACTCATGCAAAAGAGCGTGCTATTAGAAACAGCGCACATAGTGAAAAAGTGATGGACTCCGAAGGAGGCAGGATGCAACCAGGAACCCCACACTATAATACCACCCAGTAGAATTAAGATGACTGTGATAGGCAAAACATAAATAAATAAATAAATAAATAAATAAATAAATAAAGATAAAAATAAATAATAATGATAATGATAATGATAATGATAATGATAATGATAATAATAATAACAATAATAATAATAAAATAATAATAAATTATGTATAAATACTAGAATATATCGACTTCTCTGATGTAATGCATGAGTGGATAGCTCCTCTATACCAAACCATATAAGGCAAAACAAAAATATTTTAACTAGAATTTTATTCTAAATCACGAGTTATTGCGTATCAATATTTCAATCTAGATCAAAGAAAAGCAGTTATTGCTTTCTGCTGAACCTTTTATGAAAGAAAACAAAAGGATGATTCTTTGTCATGAAGAGATGGAAATCAAAACGGACGAGAAATACAGGTTTTGTTTTTGTATAAAACAGAAGAAAAGACATTGTAATGAGCTTAATCCGATAAGCAAGGACGAAATGAGAAATATGAAGGAACTCTAGAATAAAACGGTTTAATAGAGACATGAAAGAAAATGAGAGAGAGAGAGAGAGAGAGAGAGAGAGAGAGAGAGAGAGAGAGAGGTGAGGTGGGGGGGGGGGGGGGGAAGTTATGAAACGTCGAAAAATTCTTGTATGTATGTGAGTGTCCATTGCTTCGGACCCATTTTTCCTTAATCGGGGAGTAAGCCTACAGACTACTTTGTTGTTGTTGTTGTTGTTCTTGCTGGGGGGTAGGAAAGGTCTATGGAGAGCCTAAAATTCCTGTATCTTTAACTCAATGCGAAACATTTTTTTCAGACCCTTTTAGGCTCTTGCGCAACAACAAAGTAGTTTTGTACGCTTACTCCCCGAGTAAGCGAAAAGAATAAAACTGCTGTGTACACGCTGCTGTTGTATTTATGTCTACCCAAGTATGGGCATTGCCCAGTTATTGTCCAATATTAAAGTAGAATAGAAAATCATTATAAGGAAAATTGAGAATTATAAGGCAAGTTGAGCAGTCATTCTAAATAATCATAACAATGGAGGGTATTTTACAAAATCTGTTATATTGTTGATTTAAACGCATAAAATGGTCCCCTCCTCTATACCAACCAAAGTACCAAACTTTTACCAGTAAATGATATGCGGGAT
>NC_087200.1:68491248-68535886 GCF_015104395.2 Macrobrachium nipponense
ATAAAGTATCAAGATCTGAAAATAGAAATAAGAAGGATATGGGATATGCCAGTGGAAATCGTGCCATAATCATAGGAGCACTAGGCACGATCCCAAGATCCCTGAAAAGGAATCTGGAAAAACTAGAGGCTGAAGTAGCTCCGGGCCTCATGCAGAGAGTGTGATCTAGAAACGGCACACATAGTAAGAAAAGTGATGGACTCCTAAGGAGGCAGGATTGCAACCCCACACTATAAATACCACCAGTCGAATTGGAGGACTGTGATAGAGCAAAAAAAAAAAAAAAAAAAAATAATAATAATAATAATAATGTCCCATCATCAGAGGGAATGTCCCTGAATTTCATAAAAAAATGTGATTTATTTTACCCTCAATATAATTATAACAACAATAAAACTTATAGCATAACTTGATTAATTTGTTAATGGCTTCAGACAAATGTCTTTTGTAAATAGGCATAAATACTAATGAAAATAAAGGAAAAACTTTTCAGCCTGAATTTTAGCTTTGTTGCATCGGTATTTATTGACATTTTACTAGTTCCCAACAAATGCTTGTATATCACCAATAATTATAATAATAATCCTACTTCAGATAATCCGAGACAACCTTCAAGACAAGATGAAAGAAAAAAAACGCTAAAATGTGGAAATGCAATGTGTGCTTATTAGCAACTCATGCTCTAGTCTAGAGCGATAACCGCCAGAGCGATACTTTTCTTAAGCGAACCCTTTTGAGCGATATCTGCAAATGAGCGACCTACGTTGAAGGGATGTGATTAAGAGTGATACTCTAAAAATAGTTTGAAAATACTTGTTTAAAAATAGATGCCGTTTTAGTACAAATTTCTTTGAGACTATGCATTTAAGAACGATATTAGTTGTTTAAGAATAGCATATAGTTTTAACACAATATTGCTTTGGAGCGATAGTAGTGGTTTAAAAAATAAGGAGGTCGTTTAAAAAAAATCAGCAATCAAGTTTTAGTTAAACTATAAATATTTTTCATTTCATTCTGTTGCACCGTAAAAGGATGTGAAGGTGGTCTTATTGCCAGAGCCGTATTTAGTGTGGAAGATATTCCGCATGCATTAAGCAAGGGAACATTTCCACCTACCAGATTCGTCACAGGCTGAGGTCAAGAAACTTCATTCTCGAGTGGTAGAAAAACCGCCGTAGCTACCGCAGATGTTCCACGCAGGATGAGGTATACAAACGTTGTTAAGTCAAGAAGCTGCTACGAAGGTTGGTTCAAATAAAAATTTAGCCGCTATTATTAACAGAAAGCGAAGACGTGTTCACCAACCTCCAGCACTAAGTTCCGGAAATGGATTGTCCTTCCTTTTGAAAGTACAGTTATTTCTTCAGGAGAAAAGTTTCTTCGATTTGACTCAGGTGTGGAAGACGATACAGGATTCTAATTTTTTCTACAAAACGTATGATTGAATTAATGGCTCGATAACAACACTGGTTTATTGATGGGACTTTTAAAGTATGTCCGGATATCTTTACCAGCATTTTAAAGTTCATGTGTTAGTGCAAGATATGTTTTGCCCTGCCTATATGGATTATTGCCAAACAAGTCTCAAGATACTTACCGCAGGTTTTGGGAAGGTTTAAGAAACACACCGAAGAGTATAATGATATGCAACCAGTTTCTGTACTGACAGACTTTGAGCTTGCCTCAGTTCAAGTTTTCAAGGAGTATTTCCCAAATACCATTGTACCGGGTGCTTCTTTCATCTTGGGCAATCACTATGATGACGAGTTCAACAATTAGGACTTTACAACAGCTACGCACCAACAAAAATGTACGAACGAACATTAAAAGTATTTTAGCTCTAGCAAACCAGTTTGTAACTATGTTGAAGATGTTTACATTGGCAGCACGCCCGGCGAAGCAGAATGCGACCCAGCTTTCCGCCATCTACGAGGAATATGTGCGACAGCCTATCTAAAGGTTTACCAAGAACGAATAACTCGGTAGAAGCCTGGGCAACTTGGCTTTCCAAATTCTCTTCAATGTGCCCATCCCTCCATCTGGAAATTGATAACAACCCTCTCCAAAGAGAACGGACTCCAGGAGGTCGTTTTAGCACAAACTCAGTCCAGTTCAAGGTGTTTGTACAAAAAGGCTACTTGCTATAAACGAGTTTGCGAGGCATTGAAGCATTTATTTCAACAGAGAAACAATATGCAACTTTTGGACTTTCTCCGAGGCTGTTCTTACAACATCGAGATGAACAATTAAACTCAAAAAAATTTATCTAGCTTTTGTATTTTCAAATAAATTTGAAATCATTTTTATTATGCCATTTCACACATTCTTTAATTTTATGTTTGAACTGAATAAGACTGTATTCTTTTGGGCAATAATTTATTTCTGGCTTTTATATCTTCTTAAATAAATTTTAAATCATTTTTAAGTTATTTTTCACCTTTTCTATTTTTCTTATGTTTGAACTAAATAAAATTATATTTAAAAAAAAATTTATGTTTTCTTTACGTTTGTTTTTTGACAATTATCGCTTTACAATAATCGCTCTAAAGTTATATCGCTTAAATAGGCAATCGCTAAAAAAAATAGCGCTCAAATAAAAAATCGCTCAAATAAAAAGTTCTCTAGAGAATCGCCAGCGTGCTTAGTAACTAAACTACACGGAATGTTTAATATAAGGCAATGTATATATATATATATATATATATATATATATATATATATATATATATATATATATATATATATATATATATTATGCAATGCAATGAACAGGATATAATAATTCTGAAAAGAAAAAAAGAATATTCGAAAGTACGTAATTTAATAAACTTATCACAACCCTCAGTTATCATTTCGTTCATGTTTAGATTAAACATTACCGAAAACCTCTGCTATTGTCGAGTACAGCAAAAAACCCTCGAACCCCCCAAAAATTGCTGGAAAAGGTTTTTTCAACTGATTCTGGTAATATTGATGTGGAGAATGACATAATAAAAGTCTACTAATTTCTGGCCATTGAAAAGCTGTCAAATCCAAGATGGCCTCCAATACATTAACATGCAAATAAATTTCTTATTATTACTTGGAATGATAATTATGATGTCTATACCTAAGTTTTGAGGGTCGATGAATGCAATGGAATTATGGAAATCATTGAATTTTAATTATATAGGATCAAAATCACTGTTAATATATTCTACACTCTTACTTTTCAGGTATCAACATGTGTGTCACTGATTTCTAACCTCAAATATGCCCAAAATGAGTGGCACTGATGTCTACCCTCAAACATGCCCAATCTGCAAGAAAGAAATAAAGAGCCAGGATGATGCGTTTCGAATTCGTGAAAAGGGTACCAGTGGAATCAGTGAAGCAAGTGCTAGAAGAGGTGAGAGCATTATTGTGACAGCTGGTTGCGTAGTTCATTCAAATTGTCGTAAGCGGTACATAAACCCACATGACATTAGAAATTCTTTAAACAAGAACAAAAGTAAACCATTGCTCAAAAGAAGTACGCGGAGATTCACTGGACCATTTGATAGCAAATCCAATTGTCTTTTCTGTGGAACTGAAGTTACATTTACCGCCTCAGATTTCAGGTTTGTGAAGACAGATAATTTTGTTAAAACAATATTGCAGTGTTGTAGTGACCGTTCGGATGACTGGGGTGTTACGGTGAAAGGTCGAATTGAGTACTATGTTTGTGACTTACATGCAGCCGACGGTGTATATCACCACTCCTGTGATGGGAACTTTCGATCTGGGCGTGATATTCCCCACCGGTTTAATGTGGAGCCCAATACACAAAGCAAAGAAAATCAGGACGACCCAAAAACAAACGACCAAGATCAGGCCTTTTCGAAAATGTGCTCTTATCTTGAAGCTAATGATGAGGAACAATTGATAGTGTCTGCCCTAAGGGATAAAATGAAAGAATATCTTTGCAGTGAAGATTCCTTTCCGTATGACAATCAGTACCTTAAACAAAAATTGAGAGAGCATTATGGGGACTCAATATATATAATAGAAGGAGAAGGCCAAAATTACATTGTTACAATGAGGGAAACAAGTTCTCACATCCTTCCATCATATTTCATGAGTGATAGGGACATTGATGAGGAATCTTAGAAGAGAGGAATTATCGAAAACAGCTGCTAGATTTATCAAAAAGTGATATGAAAACTGAAGTTCCCTCTGTTACAGACCAATATCCAGGTACAGATATGCTAAATCTTGTTATTGCTTTGAAGTATCTTCCAGGCAGTCTTCGCACAATACTGGATATTTTGTTTGTGGGGAAAGATAAGAGCCAAAAGGTTGCGGGGTTGGACAGGCAATCATTCAGGCAGTACGTCCTCGAACTGTTCTATCCCCAATACAGATAATTCTTGACTTACAAACACATCATTTGGATCGTTCAAGGTTCCTTGTGAATAATTTGCATAAGATGGGATTTTGCTTATCATATAGAGAAGTTCTGAGATTTGAAAAGAAAGCTGCTGACACTGCTGCTGTAGATATTTTGGGTGAGGGTATTGATTCAGGATGTGACTGTTCTGTTCGCTGCTGACAACGTTGATCACAATATTCTTTCAATCGATGGTAGAGGCTCCTTCCATGGGATGGGGATAATTGCTGCCTTGACTCCAGGTCAAAAAAGAAGACAGGTCATTCCAAGACAAATTGTTTCAGAACTTAAATATGTGGAGAACACAAGGATTGACATAGTGGACTATCGCTTTGCCAACCATGCCAGCCATAAGGTAGTGTTTAAACAAATAACAAAAAACACAAAATGTGATCAAACGCTGAATATTCTATGGGAACTATCATTGAGTTTTAAACAGGAAACTTCAAACTGGTCTGGTATGATGCATATGATTCATCAGGGGTACAAACACCCTGGTCAGTCCTCAGTTATGTATCTGCCCATGATTGACTTGTACTCGGGTGACAAGAGCTGCCTTTTGTCCACACTGGAAGTTTATTCATAAGCAAGCAGTGAAACATGGTATTACACTTAATAATAACATTTGACTAGCCCCTTGTACTGGAAAGCAAGTGAGATAATTGTTGATGCACCTCAGAATAGCCATTTGAAGGAAATAGTTCTCTTGTTAGGTTGCTTTCACGCTCTAATGAACTTGTTGGGTGCAATTGGATCCATCATGAATGATACAGGCTTAAAAGACATTCTACAGATGGTATATGGTGAAAACTCAGTGATCATATGATGATGGGGAATCTGCACAAAGAGCTATCCGTGGTCATCTGCTTATAGACAAATTACTGAACCACATAATTGTTTCAGATCTAGTTAGTGACAGACCAGAGGTCGCATCTTTGGTTGTTAAGTGTGAGGATGCATACACATCATTGTTGTCAGGTCAAACATCCTTGGAGAGTGTTATGACATCAGATTCAGTAGTTAAAATCAATAAGGAATTGGGAAATTGGAAGTCAGAACTTAGTGATAGGTCAAACAAACAAAGTCATCTGTGGCTTAATTATCAGAAGATGTTGGGAGTTGCAAGAAGATTGATCAGGGCAGATCGTACTGGATCTTGTTATTACATTGAAGTGCAGTTTCTGAGTAGTGATCTTGCTATTGAACAAACTTAATGAGATCACTAGAAACCTCAGGTGGACTGACTCAGGGAAGTGGTATGACAGAAGAGCAGAAGGAATCATTGTGGACAATGTCAGCTCCCATCACTGCTGAGTATAACAAGGCAATGCAGGAATTAAATGACCTTTCCTACAACACCAGTGATCAACATAAAGACTTGACCAAAGCAAGGAGGAGGAGGGACGCATCAGACCAACAAAGGCTCAAGACCAAATTACTATCTTGTTCACCCTTTTCAGGAGACTCCTCACTGCGAAATGTAGTCAGTGGTGTAGTGGCAGATCTCAAGGTAAATGTTCTTGATACGAGTCCATTGAAAGAAAAATAATTGAAAATATGATTGGGCAGTCTGCTTTCAGATACTCTTTAAAGATAAAAGATAAAGCCATAAAGCTTGGTGATGTTTCTGCAATCAAGGTTGCACCAGATCAAAGTACTGATCCTGCCCTATTATTTAAGAGATTATTGGTAGTGCCAAAAACCAGGTGAGCTGTGACTGGAAGATGTTTTAGGATATGAGCTTAGCCCATTCCCTCCAGCTCTTTTCGAGATTAGAAAATGTATTTCGTAAACCAGATAAACCACAGCTCGCTCACGCTATCTCAGACCATTTAAAAGAAGCAGGTGCAGATCCACTTCAATCCGCTCTTCAGACAGAGTACTATGTCCTTGATGGAGGGACCTTATTACATCGAGTACCCGGAAGAAGGGAGATAGCTATGGTGCAATAGCTGAGTCATATGCAGATTTCACCATTCGAAAATATGGGGTGGCAACTGTAGTTTTGATGGTTATAATGAAGGTCCATCCATCTTAAATCTACTCCTTCATTATGCACAGACAGATAGCAGGGACCTTTATTTCAGGTCGGATAAATCAACTGCCACAACAGTGTACCACATCAACAGTCTTAAGCCAGTCCTAGGAAATAAACTATGCTCTCAGCTGCTTTTCGTCCACGCTTTTACTGGATGCGATAGTACATCGCGCATCTTTGGTGTAGGAAAAAGGGCTGCATTTCAAAAGTTAGTCAAAGGTAATTCTTTGTTGCAATGTTGTGCTGATCAGTTCCTCTCTCCAAACCAAGAACAAAAAGTAATTGAACACACTGGAGGGTGCTTAGTCACTGACATCTTTGTGCCATAGTACTAGGTCCAAGAAAATTGTGTCCTCAAAATCTTTTGTAGCACCGGAACATCTACCCCCAATAGAGTCTTGCACCAAATTTCATTCTCTCAGAGTTTCTTACCAGATAATGGTGTGGATTGGGAAAGAGAGTGACATGGATGTGTTGAACTGGGGTTGGAAGATATAGAACACTAAGTTAACACCAGTAATGTCAGATGTGAATGCAGCTCCAGACAATCTGTTGAAGATAATACATTGTAACTGCAAATCTACCCGCCGATCATCGCAGTGTAGTTGTAGGGTGTATGGATTACCATGTACACCTGCCTGTGGACAATGCCAATTAGAAAATTGTGATAATCCATACAGTCATGTCAAATTCAGCAAAGAGGAAGATGAAGAGTATCAATTAGAGTGTATGTATTAACACTGCTAATGAAATATGTATGCACTTAATAGATAGTAAGAGTATCATATTATTAAGTTCAGACTTTAAGGCTCTGATAGCAACCAAACACACTAGTTTCATAAGTGATGTACTGTTAAGTTATTGTATGTTTTGTATATATTGATATTTGATATTATACGGTTGATTTAGGATATATCTGCATATCAGTGGCCATTATTAGATACCATCTTGTATTTCATTATATGATGATTAAAAGGAAATTTGACTGTTTCCATTGTATTCTTTGACCCAGAAAACCTAGGTGTAGACATCTTATCTATCATCGTAGAGTGAATACTAAGGAAGTTAATTACACTTGTTTATGCATTGGCGGCCATTTTGGATGTCACAGCTTTGTAGTACTTGCATTTTGGTAGACTTTTAGTATGTCATTCTACACATAACATGAATCCAGAACAGTTGAAAAACATTTTACAGCAATTTTTTAGGGTTAAACCATATTTGTACTTGACTACAACCATCAAACGAATATGCTGTGTAATAATTCTGGTAAATAAATGACCTAAGCACAGTAGTTGAGAAACACTTAGCAAGGATCTGAAGTCCCTAAATTGGGCTATGATTAGCTTACAGCGAATTCCTGGAGTGCCTTTACTCCTCAGAAGTACGCGCAAAGCACAACAGATCATCTTTGTACATCATATGATCTCTTATATTATTAAACAAAAATATGATAGATTAAATGAGAGAGAGAGAGAGAGAGAGAGAGAGAGAGAGAGAGAGAGAGATATTCTTGTACCATCTGCTACTCGCCAGGTTAAAATTGTTATACGATTGGGGCTCTTTATTGTAAAGAGTGAATCACCCATTGCTTCTGAACGAACAACGAATAATCACCCAAATCCAATGACGTTAATAACAACTAATGAAGAATTAAAAAAATGAAATTATCTTTATAATTAAACACACACATACCACATACATGCATATACATATACGTATCTATGTATATATGTGTGTGCGTGTGCGCGTACGGTTCACTTTTATGCCATTCCTGACAAACAAAAACCTATTTAAGTAAAGAAGCACTATTTTTTTTATTCCTCACATCTCAGGGCTGAAACTTAATTAAGATTATCCCGTCCACGTGGTGTTAATGGCCTTCGGGAAAAGGAAGAGCCTCTTTTGTTTCGCTTTTCTGGAGATAAAAGAAAAATAATGGGAAAAGTTCCTCCAACAGGTTCCGTCTCATATATTGGTAGTTGAGTTGTTTATGGTTTATGCACGAGAACGTGTATATATATATATATATATATATATATATATATATATATATATATATATATATATATATATATATATATATACTATATATATACTATATATATATATATATATATATATATATATATATATATATATATATATATATATATATATATATATATATATATATATATATATATATATATATATAATATATATATATATATATATATATATATATATATATATATATGTGTGTGTGTGTGTGTGTGTGTGTGTATGTGTGTGTATGTGCGTGTATCTGTATATTTCATACAGCACTAATGAATTGTGAGTTACAATTTCATAGCAGTCAATGCATAGCGACTTCCAGATATACTACCCTCACTCATATTAAAAAAAAATCAACTGAAAAAAGAACCCGTAATTGAATTATGAACAACAGTAAAATGACTGAGTTATCACAACGCCACACTGATTTCGCGTGTAGATTAAAATCATAATAACGAAGAATAAAAAGAAAAAATCTAATTCTGACGAATAATGCAGCACTTTCTCTCGACAGCTTCATCTGTCATACAGGGAATCCATTTGCTTTGATCTCGGGACATTCTGGCAGGGCTGAGTTTTGCTCCCTAGTATATCCATTCGTATGCAAATGCAAAGATAACTTTTATTCCGGTTCATGCCTTTGAAGCAGCTCTACTATGCATTTTTTCATTAAACGTCTGAGGTACATATGTATTCTTCTTTCAGTGAGAGTTTTCACTAAAGTTTATCTATTTTAGTAATGAGATATATTCCGGAATTATCTCTAACTAGGCCAAGAGCGCAATGTTAAGACTTCAGTACACGGTTCAGGTGTGCAGTTTTCATTGTTCATAGGATCGAATCGTAACCATCTTTTCTGTTTAACCACTCGCAACGACTCAGGTACATAATGCATATTAGGTCTATGCATGAAATTCTGATGTAGGTACTGGGCAGTCTAGATCACCTTACCTAATCTGATAGCCGGTGATACAAGTCGCTGTTTCCTTTGTCAGACGAAGAAGATATATGACCGAACATTGACCGGCGAAGAAGATCTTATCATTTGTGATTCCCTTGTCGTGTAAAATATCGTCAACCTAAAATGAAATCAAGATTATGGGGCATTAGTGACTGGATATTTGTCAATGCAAAGAAGTTACGTGTGTGCTAGTGAAAAAATTATCATGAATAGCTCAGCATTACAACACTTAAGGAACACGGAAATGGCTGATTTTATCCAACGATAATACTCTGTTTTTTTTCATCTGTCCATCTGCCTGTGGTGTTTTTGTATGGTAACACTGCGTTCCGGGGTTTAAATAGTTACGCTACCTGTAAGTTTTAGGTAAATGAAAGGATATCTGGGTGTACATTTGCAACTGAAAAGTGTTTTAATAATTTACTGTATGCGTATTACACCATTAATATTCGAAATAGGTTATTGTTATCATTGTTGAATGTAAGTTCCCTTTTCGGGGTGGCGAAGGAACAGCCAGACGCCCAGTGGCGGGAAAATTGCTTCTCTCGCTGTTCACTACGGCGAGATGTCAACGTATTACTTCATTATACGTCAAGTATATCAGTATGTACTGTTAATTTTTATAAAGTGCGTTTCAGCCAGATACGATATGACGTAACTTGGTTTAGCATGTGTTTGATGGAATTTGCGTCTGGCTGTTCCATTCGCCACCCCGAAAAGGCAGCTTACATTCAACAATAATAACAAGATCCTATTTCGAATATTAACGGTGTAATTTGCATACAGTAAATTATTAAAACACTTTTCATTTGCAAATGTACAACCAGATATCCTTTATTTACCTAAAACTACACAGCGTAACTATTTAAAGCCCGGGACGCAGTGTTACCATACAAACACACCACAGGCGGATGGACAGATGAAAAAAAAACAGAGTATAGAGTGAAGAGACATATCCCTCTACTATATATTTATATATATATATATATATTATATATATCTGTATATATATATATATATATATATATATATATATATATATATATATATATATATATATATATACTAACTTATCACATACACAATTGTTCCGTGTAATAGTATACAATTACTAGAAGGACCTCGTTCAAACTGGATGGTAACTATTGTAGTTATCTATTCAAGAAGTTACAAGCTTTGAAGGACACCTAGTCCTCCATTATCATGTATTCATGAAATGACCAAAGAGGTGTAGTAGATTCACATCAACCGTGCATCTGAGGCCTAGGCCAGTCCCTTAAGACGTTACTGATTGACTGTTGATAAGACAATCAGAGGGCTGGAAACTCTCAGTCTCTTTCGAGAGTTCACATAGGGAGGATGTATGTTCCACCTCTCCTGAGGGATATGTCTTCCCTCAGGAGAGGTGGAGCATACATCCTTCCTATGTGAACTCTCGAGAGTTTTCAGCCCTGTGATTCACTTATCAACAGCCAACCAGGAGCGTCGCAAGGGACTGGCACAAGGCATCAGATGAATGGTTGATGTGAATCTACTACAAGTAATAATTGGATTCCTTTAGCATCCTTGTAAAATTTGATCTCTTTTTGTCACAATGCGTTTCTTTATATTTGCAGTCACCAATCTTCACTCAGGTAGTACTACTTATATTTGTGAATCCTCCTGATATATGATTTTTTTCGTTCCTATTTAAAGTGACTCCATAACTCATTTAATTTGAATATTCTTATATGTTGATGAAGAAAAAGTGTGAGATATTGTAACTGTTTTCACCAATATTACAATACCTTCAAAAATGCATGAATTAAAAATTTTATCTTATTTTTAAATTATCTTTTCATATGGCGTTCTACTGGAGAAGTAACACACGAAACTGTATCCCAGTTACACAGTTATGTAAGACGAATACAATAATACTTACAAAGTTTCCGATTACAGGGCATCGTCCGCTATGTTTCTTATTCTTTTTACTTGCGAATTTAGCAGAAAAAAAAATTCTTCCAGTAATATCCTGGTTTTTCCACGAAAGAATATAATATAAATTATAGGTGCAAATCCAGTTATCCATTTGAACAATAAAAAAAAAAGCTGCAAAAAATTATTCTCTCTCCTCTCTCTCTCTCTCTCTCTCTCTCTCTCTCTCTCTCTCTCTCAGAGTCTGATCAGACTATATACTAATAATATTAATCATTCTCCCACGTTGATGTGCAATTCCTCCTCGTTTATGACTAAAGGAAAGACCATAGTCAGGATGAATTCTTACTAAATCTCCATCAAGGAAAATATGGACAAGGGACAGATTCACTCCACTCTACACATAATTTGCTCACCCAAAATCCATTTAGCCATCGATCCTTTGACTCTTGGCTTATGCATAGGAATGATCCAGCTCCAACGTAAACAAGATGGGCAATGAAAGGTAATTGCATTCGCTACAAAGGCTCACTTAGCTTTGTACGAGAATGTTTGGCTATGTTTGAGCTCACAGGCTTCATAGTCATTTTGAAAGTTAGTTTGATCATAACGCTCAACTAGGAATAAAAGTCTCGGGTAATAGGCACATCGACTAGACAAGGTTACTTCTCAATTTGTTCGGGGTAGAAAGTTGATTAAAATATATTTCTTTTGTTGTCGTTGTTTTCAGCGACATTTGACTTTTCTTGAAAATCATATGAAAACTGATTTTATAATAAAGTCTGGTGCATTTGATTATATAAATATACACGATATAAATCTATGGATCTGTGATAGAACATCTAGTAACTGGGGAATTCATTGAGTTCATTTTTGTACCTGATCAGATACGTATCGATTACAAGTTAACATAAACCATTATGAAGACTGGTAGTTTCGCTCTAGAGATGAGATTCCATATAGAATCGTGACAATTTATCCCCAAATGAAATACAGGCTACTATGAACACTGCCCAAATCCAGTATATACTCGTACTTTTATACTGCGCCAATCCTTCCGTTAAACATTTCTTAAATCAGAAGATAGAATGGAGGGTATTCGCCTGATTTGGTCATGTAAAACAGAGCCTTCATCTTACCTATTGGGCGACAAGTTTGCCTAACCTATTTGAAAGCCAAAGGATTATAATGATTTCGGAATAGATTTTACATTCTTCAGACTGTTCATACATGGATGACCTTTCACTTTGTTGCCTGACAATTGGTTTGCTGCGGTTGTGGGTATAGGAAGAAAGAATATCTGTGTGGAAGAGGATGATGCGTATTAAGTCCTCACAAATTAAGTATTAAAATAAACTACCTTACATTTCCTTTTACCATAACCGATCTCTGAATAAAAGCGAAGAAAGCGAATAAGACAAGGGTGACAGAATAGAAAAATTTGGTCACGAAGTAGTAGGTAGAACTAGGAGAGCCGGTATAGCAAATGTATAAAAGACGATCCATTTGATGGACGGCGATTCAGTTAGAGAGGCGAGTTGTGATAATAATCAGTTAAGAATTGGTAGACCACTCCTCTCCCACTAATAGGATCGCTGCTGGTGGATCGGCTGTTCTTCAAGAGGTAGGTACCTGGGTAGAACTCTGGCCCTTCTGATAGATCGTAAGGTCCACCGTTGTTTTCTACTTACGGCAGGGATTACATGAGCCCGAATAATGTTCTCCATGGCTGCCTCATCCCTCTAATACTCAGTATTCTTAGATCCCTTGTACTCCATTTATGAATGCCATGAACGAAAATGGAAACCCGCCCCCGAATCCCCCAACGCCAGCAGATCGCGATGAATATCACAATTTTCGACGGCTACATGTATAGGGCTCATGCCTTTGTATAATAAGGCTCCCTGTGAGGTTATGTTAGACCTGCGATAATTTTACGCTAAGTCGGTTGGTTATGACTTCCATACTCATTGGAGTGTCTTGGGCTTTGATGATAACTTACGAAGTCAGTATCTTCTTTGGTTATGACGACGATGTTTCAACTCATGATGATAAATTCTAAGTTCATTCAGTATCTTCTTTCTGATGTGAGGGTTCTAGTAGAAAAACACGAAGTATGAAAGTATCTCTATTCTCTGAGATTATATGATGAAGATTAGAGGAAATTTGTACAGGTCTTCTAGTGATGATGGCTGATTCAAGTCTGACTACAATCTCGTTTACAAATCATAAAGGAAGCAGACAGTAGCTTGAACATACGAATATACACACAGATGACATAGATTACAAGTCACGTAGGCCGTTTGAGCTATAGGTCACGGTGGTTGTCTCAAGCAGGAAGCTTGGAATACAGTTTACAAAACAAATGAATGACCACAGGTGACGGCAACTAGACACTGATTGATTACAACACGTCATCTTAGCCTACTTTATCGTATACGTCATCTTAGCCTACTTTATCGTATCTGGTCTGATCACATTTCTGCAAGCAAACGGTTGGTTGACCTCTTGGGTCACTGGTTTTAATTAATCATAGTTTTAGTTTTTTATATATTCTGCTTACGTAGCACTTACACATGGACCACTGACACATCAGCTACAAGGAGGATCTTCCCGTTCTTCGGCGAAAACCACACTCAAGTATTACTCAAGAGACCCTCCTCTTGCCCACCACCTTGCCAACCAATAAAGATAGCTCCTGAATGTGACCAACCAATTACAAAACCACCCGCCGCCAACCCGCCCGTTTTTGAGAAAGCGTAACAGAAGGTCAGCGGTATAGAGTGCCATTATTTTTAAACAAAATATATAATAATAACTAATAATAATAATAATAAGAATAATAATAATAATTAATTAGTTATTATTATTATTATTATTATTATTATTATTATTATTAAGTTATTATTATTATTATTGATTATTATTATTATATATTTTTGAAAATAATGGCACTCTATACCGCTGACCTTCTGTTACGCTTTCTCAATAAAAGTCCATAGATACTGACTCAAAAACTACAAGGATCTGGACCCACGAATAGCAGAACAGTATTGTATCACATACCACCGTGCGCCCAAATGGATGACCACTGGAAGAACATCCTTAGTACAGAACGACAAGAACAAGGGAACTATAGCAAGTAACTAATAATAATAAAAATGTGGCGCCGTGGAGGAGTGGGTTAGGTCGTCAATGGACTTAAGTCAAGTTAAGCAACATTGGGGCTGGTCAGTCGTTGGATGGGTGACCGCTCTCCTCGGCGTTGATTCCTTGGGAAAGGATCTTTACCATAATTTCCTCAGTCTACTCAGCTGTAAATGAGTACCTATCCCTGATGGGGTAGCGGGTCCAGCTATGGGTTAAATAGCAAAACTCAGCAATGATGGAAAGAAATGAAGGAATAAACGACAACGACGTAAATGGAACCTCTGGCAACAGAGGAGCTTCGTCCGGCAACCAGGTATTCAACCCAATTGAAGGGGAAGACGGTCAGGTACTTGGAGGTCGTCATCCAGCAACTGATCACAACGACAGTAGTCAACAGCCTGAGATTGGAGCTACAGAAGCAAAAAGGAAGAAATGGACAAGAGAAGAAAATAAGGAAATATGGAGATGCTACATCAGAAGCAATCCGACGGACAGAGGATACAGAAGAAGATTGGTCAACATTTGGAATGAGAGGAATAACACCCCCCAAACAGAGCAGAGGCTGGCAGACCAAGTAAGGAACATAAAGAAAAAGAACTGGCTCTCCCCAACAGAAAGAGAAGAACTGGAAAGGGAAATGTCACACGACAACGAATTACACGAAGACGAACTGAGAGACGATGCCACAAGAAGACGACAGGATGGATGAGGTATCAAAACAACGACACACGACGAAACACCGACGAAGTAACAGAGAGGACGGAATGGGTAGAAAAGATTAGACAATTGGATGGAGCCAGATACAGAGAGAACAAATATCCCCTCCATGAAAGCCTACAACAACAAGAAATTAAGGGAGAAAACAAGTGAGGTCAATGAAATAATGGGCATAATACACACCACCAGTATCACAGAAACAAATAACTTGGCATATGCAGGAGCAAGATTAGTAGCAGACTGTGGGGATTCGAACACCAACACACCAGCACAACCAACCCAACAGAAACAAAACAGCAACCTCCTTGGAAAAGGCGCCTGGAAAAGCAAATCATGGTGATGAGATCTGACTTGAGTAACTGAAAGAGATGGCAGAAAAAAGGCTAAGAAGCAAGAAAACAAGGGAGGAACTCAACGAGAAATACAAAGTACAAGAGAGGGACTAAATAACACAATAGAAGATGTAAAACAGAGGCTTAAGGCAAAAGCACATAAGATCCAACGGTACATGAACAGGAATAAGGGATACCAACAGAACAAACTATTCGGAACCAACCAGAAAAGACTATACAGCCAACTAAGAGGGGAAGACAACCACCCAGAAATTCCTGAAGCCGAACCAAGTAAGAGACTCTGGGAAAACATATGGAGCAATCCGGTGTATCACACAACAAACATGCAACATGGCTCCAGGAAGTCAAGGAAGAAGAAACAGGGAGAATAAAACAAAGATTCACAGAGATCACGACAGACACAGTCAGACACCAACTAAAGAAAACAAAATGCAAACTGGAAAGCCCCAGGTCCCCGATGAAGTCCATGGATACTGGCTCAAAAACTTCAAGGCCCTACACCCACGAATAGCAGAACAACTCCAGCATTGTATCTCAAATCACCATGCACCCAAATGGATGACCACAGGAAGATCATCCTTAGTACAAAAAGACAAGAGTAAGGGAAATATAGCCAGTAACTACAGGCCTATCACCTACCTACCAATAATGTGGAAGTTACTAACAGGTATCATCAGTGAAAGGCTATACAACTACTAGAGGAGACAAACACCATCCCCCACCAACAGAAAGGCTGCAGAAGGAAGTGTAGGGGCACAAAAGACCAGCTCCTGATAGACAAAATGGTAATGAAGAACAGTAGGAGAAGGAAAACCAACCTAAGCATGGCATGGATAGACTATAAGAAAGCCTTCGACATGATACCACACACATGGCTAATGGAATGCCTGAAAATATATGGGGCAGAGGAAAAACACCATCAGCTTCCTCAAAAATACAATGCACAAACTGGAATACAATACTTACAAGCTCTGGAATAACACTAGCAGAGGTTAAATAGATCAGGAGAGGGATCTTCCAGGGCGACTCACTGTCCCCACTACTCTTTGTAGTAGCTGTGATTCCCATGACAAAAAGTACTACAGAAGATGGATGCCCGGTACCAACTCAAGAAAAGAGGCAACAGAATCAACCATCTGATGTTCATGGACGACATCAAGGAAATAGATACCCTAATCCAGACTGTAAGGATTGTATCTGGGGACATCAGGATGGAGTTTGGAATAGAAAAATGCGCCTTAGTCAACATACAAAAAGGCAAAGTAACGAGAACTGAAGGGATAAAGCTACCAGATGGGAACAACATCAAACACATAGATGAGACAGGATACAAATACCTGGGAATAACGGAAGGAGGGGATATAAAACACCAAGAGATGAAGGACACGATCAGGAAAGAATATATGCAGAGACTCAAGGCGATACTCAAGTCAAACTCAACGCCGGAAATATGATAAAAGCCATAAACACATAGGCCAGTGCCAGTAATCAGATACAGCGCAGAATAGTGGAATGGACGAAGGCAGAACTCCGCAGCATAGATCAGAAAACCAGGAAACATATGACAATACACAAAGCACTACACCCAAGAGCAAATAAGGACAGACTATACATAACACGAAAGGAAGGAGGGAGAGGACTACTAAGTATAAAGGACTGTGTCAACATCGAGAACAGAGCACTGGGGGCAATATCTGAAAACCAGTGAAGACGAGTGGCTAAAGAGTGCATGGGAAGAAGGACTAATAAAAGTAGACGAAGACCCACAAATATACAGAGACAGGAGAATGACAGACAGAACAGAGGACTGGCACAACAAACCAATGCACAGACAATACATGAGACAGACTAAAGAACTAGCCAGCAATGACACATGGCAATGGCTACAGAGGGGAGAGCTAAAGAAGGAAACTGAAGGAATGATAACAGCGGCACAAGATCAGGCCCTAAGAACTAGATATGTTCAAAAGAACGCGATAGACGGAAATAACATCTCTCCCATATGTAGGAAGTGCAATACGAAAAATGAAACCATAAAACCACATAGCAAGCGAATGCCCGGCACTTGCACAGAACCAGTACAAAAAGAGGCATGATTCAGTGGCAATAGCCCTCCACTGGAGCCTGTGCAAGAAACATCAGCTACCTTGCAGTAATAAGTGGTACGAGCACCAACCTGAGGGATGATAGAAAACGATCAGGCAAAGATCCTCTGGGATGGTATCAGGACGGATAGGGTGATACATGCAAAAAGACCAGACGTGACGTTGATTGACAAAGTCAAGAAGAAAGTATCACTCATTGATGTCGCAATACCATGGGACACCAGAGTTGAAGAGAAAGAGGGGGAAAAAATGGATAAGTATCAAGATCTGAAAATAGAAATAAAGAAGAAGGGATATGGGACATGCCAGTGGAAATCGTACCCATAATCATAGGAGCAATAGGCACGATCCCAAAATCCCTGAAAAGGAATCTAGAAAAAACTAGAGGCTGAAGTAGCTCCAGGACTCATGCAGAAGAGTGTGATCCTAGAAACGGCACACATAGTAAGAAAAGTGATGGACTCCTAAGGAGGCAGGATGGAACCCGGAACCCCACACTATAAATATCACCCAGTCGAATTGGATGACTGTGATAGAGCAAAAAAAAAAAAAAAAAAAAAAAATAATAATAATAAAAGTCCATAGATACTGACTCAAAAACTACAAGGATCTGGACCCACGAATAGCAGAACAGTATTGTATCACATACCACCGTGCGCCCAAATGGATGACCACTGGAAGAACATCCTTAGTACAGAACGACAAGAACAAGGGAACTATAGCAAGTAACTATTGGCCTTTCACCTTCCTACCAGTAAGTGGAAGCTACTAACAGGTATCATCAGTGAAAGGTTCTAGAAGACACAAAGACCATCCCCCACCGACATAAAGGCTGTAGAAGGAAGTGTAGGGGCACAAGTGACCAGCTCCTGATAGACAAAAATGGTAATGAAGAACAGTAATTGAAGGAAAACCAACCTAAGGATGGCATGGATTGACTACAAGAAAGTTTTCGACATGATACCACACACGTGGCTAATAGAATGCCTGAAAAACATATATGAGGTAAGACTAGCAGAGGTTAACATTTCAGGAGAGGGATCTTTCACCACTACTCTTCGTGGTAGCCATGCTTCCCATAAAAAAGTACTGCAGAAGAAGGATGCTGGGTACCAACTCAAGAAAGGAGGCAACAGAATTAACCATTTGATGTTCATGGACGACTCAATTAAGCTGTATGGTAAGAGTATCAAGGAATTAGATACCCAAATCCAGACTGTATGGGATAAACATGCCAGATGGGAACAGCATCAAACTCACAAATGAGTAGGATACAAATACCTGTGAAAAATGGAGGGAGAGGATATAAAATACTAAGAAATGAAGGACACGATCAGGGAAGAATATTTCACTTTAGGCGACTAACTCCAACCTTTAAAAAACCTCACCAAAGCCGTAAACACAAAAAAAAGTGGGTAGGATGCAAACCGGAACCCCAACATAAAAAAACCATCCAGGTCGAACTAGGACGTGATAGGACAAAAAAAAAATAAAACAAAATAAAATAAAGAAAACAAAAAAAATAATAATAACTGAACTTTTTTACCTCAAATTAAGAGGAAAACAAAGAAAGCTAAAACAGCGAATCTGTTCCAAAGATACAATTCAATCACAAGTGCAATTCCTATAGAAAACTTTTGCCAAAACTGAACCACGAAGATAGTCTCTATTAGACATATCTACATAAAAGAAATATGCGGAAGTAAGAAGACTCTCCTTCCAAAATTTATTAAAATATTTTACTAACCTTAGTGAAGTGTCATTTTGGCTGGGAAAACGTTAAATTCACAAGGCTGGCTGCCCGGAAAGAATTTCTTAATATATTTCGCCCTCTTTCTAAGTTTTATAGAATTTGTTTAATGAAATACCGAGATATTGTTTCGACATGAGTTTTTATCCTAGGGGGATAGAATATTAACATAATTTTTTTCCTATTAATAACCTGTGCACAGATCTGTCGATTTAAGTATCCATGTATACACACACACACACACGTATATATATATGTATATATATATATATATATATATATATATATATATATATATATATATATATATATATATATATATATATATATATATATTATATATACATATATATATATGTGTGTGTGTGTGTGTGTGTATGTGTGGTGTGTGTGTATACCCCCCCTAACTGGTAAAAAATGTTCTGTTACAACAGAATTCTATCTAATAAAAGGAGCCCATTAAAACGCCAAAATATGTAGAAAGGAAGTACTATATTACAGAGACTGCTGTCTCTCTCTACCGGTGGACTTGAAATGGCTTAGCTGGTATAAATACCGTCTTTTCTCTAACTTTTGTCCTTCATTACCTACCTGAAGAAAGAGAAAGACAGCAGTCTCTGAAATATAGTACTTTCTTCCTATATATTTTGGCGTTTTTATGGTTTCCTTTTCTTTTATTATTATTTATGAGTATTTACTAAAACTAAAAAGATTGTGCTGCAGCAAGTAAGTCTCCCTGGGCTTCGCCTTGTATTTTAGTCAAAAAGCCTAACAATTCCTATCGTATGTGTACGGATTATAGAAAGGTTAATTCTGTAACAGTCAAGGATGCTTATCCATTACCTAGAATTGCAGATATTATTGACTCGGTGAGTAATTCTAAATACCTTACCCAGATTGATCTCTTGAAGGGTTATTATCAAATTAAATTAACAGATAGGGCAAAAGAGATATCAGCCTTTATAACTCCTTTTGGTCTCTTTGAATACAAAGTTTTGCCATTTGGGATGACTAATGCTCCAGCTACATTCCAAAGGATGGGTCCATGAAGTTACACGTGGTTTGGAGGGTGTGGTATGTCTATTTGGATGACATCGTTAATTGCTAGTAACTCCTGGGACAAACACCTCAAGATCTTAAAAGAACTCTTCAAAGACTCCTGAAAGCTAACCTCGTTATTAATTTAGCCAAGAGTTCATTTGGTAAGGCAAAAGTTACATACCTAGGACATGTCATTGGCAGTGGCTCCATATTACCCAAGGATACTAATGTAAAGGCTATAACTTCATTTCCCACTCCTAGTGATAAAAAAGAACTCAAACTTTCTTAGGTATGGTGTCATATTATTCAAAGTTTTGTCCTAATTTTGCCATCATAACTTCTCCTCTACATGCCTTAACATCTAGCAAAGTAAGTTTCACTGGACACAGGATCACGACAAGGCCTTCCAGCAGCTAAAGTTATTCATGACTTCAATCTCCTTTGTTGCAAGCTCCTAATCTTGCTAAACCTTTTTTTATACAGGTAGATGCTTGTAATACTGGATTGGTGGTGTCCTACTGCAAGAAATCAATGGGACCAGTACTTTTCCTCCTTTGTTGGAACACTGCTGCCAGTATCTTATTACTCGGGAGCATTCAAAGGCACTCAACTAAGATGGCCTACCATCGAAAAAGAATATATAGTCTTGTAGCAACAGTACTTAATTTTCGTCCATATCTGGAAGGTGCTGCACGCGTCGTCATTTACACGACCACAAACCCCTTACCTTCCTCAAAAGGGCCAAGCTTAACAACAAGAAACTTCTTCGATGGTCATACATCTTGTCTTCCTACAACATTGAGATCCACAGCATTCGAGGATCAAACAACCACCATCGCCGACGCATTATCACGTCTTAGACAGAAAACCACTTGAATTCACTAAGTTTGTCAATAAAATTGTCATAGTAATTTTCATTCCTAACAGGGGGGAACTATAATAACCCTCCTATCATTATGTAGCAGTTCTAATTACACACCTATTATTGTGTATGATGTTAGCGCCATCTATTGATTGCTGATCGTAGCGGACAGCATGGATGGAATTACCTCATGTTTTTAATGTATGTAATCCTTGGAAATGTTTACTTCCAGCTCTGTCAAGTTAATACTTTTGAGTCCGTTATCCGGTGGCTTACGATTCACTTGTTTCTAGTAGTTATTAAGTGGTTATTTGTTATTATTTTGTTATTATATATTCAGACGTGATTTAAAATAAGTAAAGTCTTTGTTTAATTTTAATTATAGTTTGATAATTCATTTAACATATCTACTATACCTACATGAAGTGTTGCCCTCATTACCGAGAATTCATGAATAGTCAAGTGGAAAGCTGAAGTTGTGACAATATGTATAAAACAAATCAGGTAGCCTATAATCAATCTGTTACCTTTTATCTTACCAATATCTGCAGTTATATATGAGTTAGTATATGGATTAATGAATCAGATATATAACAGTTAGCATAAAAAACCAACGAATCAATCAGCATAAACATGAATAATTTTATCAATTAATATATGAAATTTTTACCAGTTAAAATATGATTTTTATCATGTTAATCTTCGTTCTATGTGATTATCAGAGTACATTAGTATTTTCTGTAGCATATGTATCTTAATGAGATGAAGTGAAAAACTGTATCAGTATATATCACGTGATCACTATTATTTACGAATATCATATGCATTATTTATGTCTATATTTATTACTTGAATCTGTATTGGTGTACACCATGAATTTTTTTTTACTTATAAGTACTTTCTATATTCACATAGTGTCTGTATCACACTCCTATAAGTCAAATGCAAGTCAAGTTTGAGTAATATCAGTGGTTGGTTTGGTAGCTGACCGAGCTAATGTAAGTGTTTACATAATAAAAATATGGAATGTTAGTCCATATATATAAAAGACTAAAACTAAAGAGGTCAACCAGATTGCTTGCAGGAATGTGATCAGACTAGAGACGCTAAAGATGACGTATACAATAAAAGTAGGCTAAGATAACATGCCGTCACCTGTAGTCATTCAATTGTTTATAAACTTTAGTCCAAGCTCCCTGCTTGAGACAACTACCGCGACCTATAATTCAAACGGCCTACGTGATCTGTAGCGTGTCTCATTTTGATTGTATGTTCGTATGTAACTATGTCATCTGATTGTATGTTCATATGTTCGAGCTACTGTCTGTTCCTTTATGACTGGTAACCGAGATGGTAGTAGAAGCAGACTAGAGTTAGCTATCGTCATTAGAAGACCTGTACCTCTTTACCTAAGCTTTATCTTGTAGAGAGAATAGAATTAGCCATCATCATTGGCAGAAGCGATCAAGCTATCGTCATTAGAAGACTTGTACAATCCTACTGATCTTCACCATGTAAATTCAGAGAATATAAGTATTTTTGTACTTCGTGGTTTCTACTAGATCCTCACATCATTGCCGATCATCATGAGTTTAACACATCGTCGTCATAACCAAAGAAGATAATACCGACTTCGTAAGTGATCTACAAACCCCAAGACACTCCCATGAATATGGAAGTGCAATACCAACCGACTTAGCGTAAGATTATCGCAAGTCTAACATTACCTCATAGGGCGCCTTATTATACAAGGCAACAGCCCTAAAATATATATATATAGTATATATATATATATATATATATATATATATATATATATATATATATATATAAGATTTATCACACATATCCACAGGTGAAAATAAGAGGCGGGATGTAGGCTTGAACGGTTTCGACTGCATTTCCAAGCCATTGACGAAGGACTGATACAATAATATTAGAAGTCACAAATATATATACTACTGAGACAGTACTGATGGACATGCACACAACCGTTTGAGACTGCAGATCCACCACAGGCAGGTGTCCAGGTAGGAATGGCTTTCAAAAATAATTTGGCTAAAATTTACAATAAATTCTCAAGGGACACTACCGATAAACCTAACCACCGTAGGAGGCAACAAGTCCACACCTGACAGGTGTCAGGGAGGGGGGTTGGATATCTCATTACCACTGCTGCCCCCTTACTGTGTTTACAAATATAATAATCCTATTTCCATACATCCCGCTACCTACCTTAAAATTTAAACAGTTGACAAATTTCTTCTTTTGATATTAAAAAATTAAGTTTATACATTCCTTGACTGATGTTCATATGTTGTTGTAACTTTCTTTTATAAAGCTAGATTCAA
Organism: Macrobrachium nipponense; assembly: GCF_015104395.2. Lineage (NCBI taxonomy): Eukaryota > Metazoa > Arthropoda > Malacostraca > Decapoda > Palaemonidae > Macrobrachium > Macrobrachium nipponense. Next base: position 68,514,936 of record NC_087200.1, read on the forward strand.
TGATATTCCTTTCCATTGGATTATTAGAACACACAATCCTTTTTGCCCTTTCCCATTAATAGCATGATTGCTCTCACTAACATGTACAAAAATACCACTATTTCCCTGTGCATATCTCACATATTTTTTTATGTTGCTCTATTCTCTTTTCCAGTGCTTTACCGTTTGACCAATGTAAAAGTTGTCAGAAGACTTACATGGAATTTATATACACAATCCTTTAGTATTACCGGGGGAGTTCTTGAATAAGTGCCTGTTTCATTGTTTTATTGTTTTTAAAGAACATTATCACCAAAATTCTTCAGGAGATGGGGGATATCTTTCATATTATTGCTATAAGTTAGTACAACCAAATTTTTGTTGTTGTAAGGTTCTTTTTGGTTTAGATACATGGTCTTTTTTGCCGCTTCTAATGCATTGTTTAGTACAATGTCCGAATTCCGAATCTTATCTATTTCCTCATGTATATATTCTGGGCTACATACCCGTAGTGCTCTAGAAACATAGATGCAAACACGGATTTTTAACTTATTGTTTTGTCCAGAATAGAAATGTACATAGGAAGAAATATTAGCAGGTTTTCTGTAAACACTATGTTTAAACCCACATACTATTTCTCCGTATGAGGACATACAGTCAACATTGCTGGTGAACATTAAGAAGAATCTGATGGTCGCCGGTGAACAACGAAGCAAGAGGAGGACAGTCTTAGCAAAAAAATAAAAAAAAAAAATCAAAGTCGTATTCTGTGCAAAATACAGCGCCCCAACGAAAATGTTAAACGGTGGAGCCAACAACAGTTAATACTGAACCAGTAAAATATCGGTTAACGCGGGCGCGGCGAAGACATAACAACGCACGTGAAGGACGAACATCATAACGAAGCAACTGCAATGTTGCTGGCCACCAACACACGCCAAAATAGGACGAGAAACTTTCCCGTTAAAGAATTTTTTTACTGAAGAATTTTTCGGCCAGGACGAATCTTTCCCGAACAACGAAACTATATAAAAAAACTCAGCATCAGTCAAGATTGAATTTGAAACACAACAATTCAATACGAGTGTCGACAAGGAAGAAAGTGTTATCGAAATCCAAGTAAAAAGAACGACAACAGAAACACGTAAGTTGTGATGAAACCGATTTTTTTTTCTCTCTCTATAACAGTGTGTGAAAAATTTACTTATTTCCGTTCTTGGAAAATATAAAACTTTTGAATTCTTCTCTCCATAAGGGTATACAAAATTTTATTGTACTAATTTTTTTGGATAGATGTTCATAGATAGGAATTCTTCTTATTATTTTTTTCTACTCGACACTAGGTTGGCGATATATGATTTTTGAATTATGTTATATATTTGTGTACCATTTTATTTGAATAATTTCTTTGATACTGTAATGCCCCAGTTTCACATATGATTTTTTTACATACTGTTATGTAATAATGAGTAGCATATGTGAATAATTTTTTATTTCTTCCGGTGAAATGCAGGAAGCCTTAACAAATTACTCGACACTGTCAGAGATAGCTCATACAATTTAAGACCAACACCAGACAGATGCAGCCGAATCCCTGTACCAATTTCACAAACCTTAGTGACTCAGGGAAATACTAACCCTAATATCACAACTAACGATAAACATAACAGTGCTAGTAGTACTACTACTAATAATAATAATACCAATAGTATTAACACACTTAGATAGAAGAATGCATCAAGCAGCTGTAATAACACAGGCAATACGTTTCTGTGGACAAGTTGAAGATTCCAATCCGGAATATCTTCAGGGGGAATAGCTGATGAAAGAGCTAAGATTGATGAAGCCTTGCTTCTCGTTAGTTCAGAACACGGTGATGCTCATAAAACTTTGAATTCAGTTAGTTTCAGCAAATTAACTACACACACTGAATTCAGAACAATTGCTTATCGCTCTGGGAACCAGTAAGTAAATCTGACACCTTATATATTACTAAATTCCTTCACCCGCAATATGAATCCATAGCAAATCTTTACGCAAATGTTGAAAATGCAACAGTGAAAAAATAGAAGACTTACAGAGAACAAACATCACCATAGGGCTTAGTTAGTCTAAGATATGTTTTGAACTACTTGCCATTTGGAACAATATACTATGCACTTGGAGAAGATGAAAAGGCTTTCAGAAAAATTAAAATCAATCCAAAGAGTAATATCTTCCAAACATTAAAGACAATGATGTAAGAAATCCAGAAGAAAGAGATAGATTTTTCCAAGGAATTTGTAGGGGTAACAGGAAAAAAAACAAAGTGAAAGGAAAGGCAGAAATGACAATCCTTCATATAGAATGAATAATAAGTACTATGATAATTCCAGACAAGTAGGGAATAGATCCACTTCATTTTTAGGGAAACATGCCCAAATACTAACGGAAAATGGAATCCGAACCAGAAGGAAGACAGACTAAATCAAGGAATAGTCCACCCAGAACATATAAGCTTGGGTCAATCTTCATACACAAGTAACTCAAATCAAGGGGGCTATTCAGATCAAGGAGCAAAACCAAAGGCAGCATGTGAAAACTGCGGGTATACCAATCATCCACTAACGAGTGCAGAAAATCTGAATCTGTACAGTTTGAAAGAAGGTCGGGCATTTAACTAAAAGCTGTTGGTTCAATAATAAGGAAACCAATAAAGAAGTTTTAGAAATAATCCAAATAACTCTTCAAGCCAGTGACAATTAACCCATTCAGAGAAGAAAGATAGTAAATTCCTTCAAGATGATGAAAGAGAAAAAGAAGAAAATGAGCTACTTTGGGAAGTGAAGTTTCATCCGCATTTTCCTGTTTAAATAGCATGGAAGTAGTATTCTCCATGAAAAAGAAATAAACAGAAACGGATTTGCCTACTGTTAAAGATTCAATAAATGGAAAGACATGTATTGTACTTATAGATTCAGGTAGTACCGTTAATATAATAGATAAATCAACTTTAATCAGATATTTAGGCATTGCAGAAACTCTGATTCAGGGTCATAATAGGATTATAAAAGGAATAGCGGGTAAACAATTAGAAGTCTAGGAAATGTGAACTCAGAAACAGACACATTGTCACACAAATTTGTTGAAAGTTTTTCTAGTTCTATAAGACGGATATTTATTCCGCACAAGTAATTGTTCTCATTTAGTTTAATGAGATGTGGATAATACTAGACAGTAGTGAAAGAAAGATTAGCCTGAAACAGGATAATCGGAAGAGCGTGTTTTACGCTTGGCGAAGAAAAGTCTCGCCCAAATCTGATCAATTTGTCTGAGACAATTTCGACAAGCGAGAGAGATACGGGAAAAGCAAATAAAATAGAAACAGATAGAAAAAAGGAATTCCCACTATTACAGGATACAGAATCTGTAAGATGTGCACATAATGTATACTCAGATATAAGTAATTACTCAGATATAAATAATGATGGTCACCAAAACTGAATATAACTAAAATCAAGATGCCTATACAGATACATATACAAATACGTATACTAATAACTGTAGCAATGTAGTAATGAGTTATGACAATGAAGGGAAAAAAATACTAATGAAGTATTGCTATTAGATAAAATAAATAAATCAGATATAAATAGTACAAGAAAAGTAACAGAAGAACCCACTGAAAATGCAGAACTTTCTTATTTTTCAAACATAGAAGATGAACACATATGTTGCTTTAGCACAGCTGATGATAATAAAGTACAATTTATACTCAATGAGCAGTAACTTTACATACAAAATGCTTAAAAAATATATTTGAGAGCAAATGAGAACGTAAATGCTAAAGATGTTCTATTACTGAATGACGAATTGCCAGATTTTGTTAGAATGGATAATTCACTAGTCCACATGAATAGTGATAATTGTGAAGTTTATGTCCAAAACACTATACGCAGACATTGCCTTTTGCATGGGAATACCTATGAACGATCCTTTACTAACAGTAGAAGAAAAAGCATTTTTCTCTATAAATGGTCAAAACTCTGGAATAAATCAGAAAGTAAATAAAAGGGATTTTCCAGAAAATAGAAACAAGTTCATTCTGGTACTTGAGAAATACCAAAATGTAATAGCTGTAGGAGATAAACTAGGAAGAACAAATGTTCTATAACATAAGATTTTGTTAGATGATGGAGCCAAATCATTTTTTATTCGTAAATACAGATTACCAATAAGCCAGAGGCATAGTCGATAATTTGATAGAGAACATGAAAAGAGATGGAATAATAATTTCTTCTAAATCTCCACATAATTCTCCATTGTTACTACTAGTTCCAAAGGATGGTAGTTGGAGACTTGTAATAGATTCCAGGAAATTAAACTCCAACACAGTTCCAGACAGAATGCCGATGGCGGCAATTCAAGATATGTTAGTTCAGTTAGTAGGGGCAAAAATATTTTATCCTTAGATATGCTTAGTGGATATTGGTAAGTACCTCTATATGAAGAATCGAAACAATTCACAGCCTTCAGCATACATAAAGAACGTTTATAGTTTGAAGTAATATCATTTGAACTCACATCAGCCCCTTTAACCATTTGTTAGATTTAATGATACAAATTCTAGGAGATATAGAAATATTGCGGAATACTTGGACGATGTTATAATTTTTAGTAAAGACTTAAAAAGCCATATCAGAACATTAGAACTGGTCCTAGAAAGATTGCGAATTGCAGGACTAAAAATTAAATTGAAGAAATGTCAGTTTCTGATGTAATCATTAGAATACTTGGGTCATATAATTGGTGAAGACGGCTTGCGCATGCAGGCCGGTAAAATAAAAGCAATAATTGATATCCAGCTCCCACTAATTTGAAAGCATAAGAAGGTTATAGTTATTGTAGGTTACTACCGACCTTTATAAAGGCTTTTGCTACTACAGCCAAACCTCTGACAGAAACTAACCAAAAAGGATATAAATATGAATGAAAGGATGACCAAGAAACAGCCTTTCCAAACATTAAAGAGCAAAATGACCAGGAACCCTGTTTTAGTCTACCCAGATTTTTCCAAAGACTTTATTTAGCTTATGATACCTCGAGTACAGGGCTAGGAGCTGTATTGTTACACAAGGCCAAAACTAGGATTAGGGTAGTATACTATGTTAGTAGAGTTTTAAATACAAAGGAAAGACTATAGTGCCGCATATAGCTTTATTTTGGGGTTTAAAGAAATTCAGACAAATACTTTTGGGTCATAAAGTTTATGTGCTTACTGATCACAAACCCATTTGTGATTTGTTTAAAAAGAGAACTTTTACTAATAACATGAAATTCAATAGATGGTCCGTTAGTGTATTAGAGTTTGCTCCAGAATTCAGATATATTTCAGGGAAATTTAACACTTTCGCAGTTGCATTATCCAGATCTCAAGAAGTAACTGAAAAATGCATTACAACTAATACCTTTTGTTTAAGTTCTCAAGGTATAGATTTAGATTTTAAAATGGGTGAAAATAAAACAACTAGATGAATCCTTAAACCACGATATTCAATTAATAAATGGATTGTTGTTTAAAATACTGACAGAAAAAAAAAACGATTGTTCTCGACTAAATATCCCAAAAACACTAACCAGAGAAGTTTTAAAACTAACGCACTCATATAAGTTAACAGGACATCAAGGAATTAAGAAGACAACAAAAAACATAACCAGAAATTATTTTTGTCCAAATTGTAGTGAAGATGCCAAGGATTATGTATACAAAATTGTGTAGTTTGCAATCAACATAAAGGTAACGTAAATCCAAAATCTACACTTGAAAAATATCCATCAGAATTAAATCCATTTCAAGCAGTAACTATGGATTATCTGGGTCCATTTCAAACAACTATTAGAGGAAATAAATAAATATTAGCCTTCTTAGACTATCTAACTAGATATGTAGAAATCGTGCCTGTAAGAAACAGAGATGCAGCTACAGTAGCAGAAGCTTTTAAATCTAAAATGATCACAAGACATTCATGTCCACAAGTTCTTCTCTCTGATAATGCTGCTGAATTTACTATTGATCTTTTATAGAAATTATGTGAATTTTATGGAATAAATAAGTGTCAAATAACCGCTCATAAACCAAGTTCTAATGGAGCAGTGGAACGAACTAATCGTAAAATAAAGGATATCCTGAAAACTTTAGTAAAACCACATACAGAAGATTGGGACTTAGATTGAATAATACTGTAAATGAGGCAATAGGAGAAGCTCCATATTATTTGCTATATGGCTATCAGAAAAGAATGCCAAATACATTGTTAGACGATGCAACACCACCCAGACATACTTATAGCTGATGACAATGTTGCATGGAAAACCAGACGTACTTACAAGACTATCATGAAAACAAGGGCTAGACTGAAAGACGTACGTAACGTTCATGTAAATTAATATAATAAAACAAAAAATACCATTAAACCAGGACATTACAGTGGGTACTCAAATTTATGTTCAGAATCACGTACCGGAAGGTCCAAATGTAAAGGTTTCTCTTGAATTCACTTGGACCATATAGAGTAAAAGAAGTGTTAACATTGAACAAAGAAAGAGTAATTAATGAAAGTGATCTAAAGGAAAGGGCAGTCCACTGGAATCATGTAAAGGTAGTAAAAACAGATCCATGGTCTACTATAGATAATATTATAGATAACCTAAGAAATGAAAATATTGTAGAAAATCCGATTACAACAAGGTATAGTTTAGAAACAAAAAAAGAGTTAAATATGTGTCTACCCATATATGTAAAGAGTGTTGTACTGAAAAAAATATCATAAGTATGATGTATGTAATGAAACTTATGTATAACTATATGTACAGAACATCTGATTAAGTCTATTTTCCAGATGCAAAAATGCAGCAGAAATAGTTGTAATTGGACTCATCTCTTCAGAGGTGGAGATAAGAAAGGGTGCCTTATTGAAACGACATGGAAATGTTAAATGATCAAGGACCTAGGAATAGTTAGTATAGGTATCCACAGTATTAAATAGTGAAGAAAGAACTAAAAGAAATCCCAAATGGTACTGAATCAATTCAATCACAGTACTTTGTCATTGTTGGAAAAGTTAAGTCACAGCATCGAAATGACGCTAAGCACAAGGTAAAAAAGATCCTCTTACCCTTCATTAGATCTGCTTTAAATCAACTTTTCGGTGTGGCAACAGAAGCAAATTTAGAACTCGGAAAGGAAAGATTAGAAAGACTATAAAAGTGGGCAGTCGCAGGGCACAGTGATAAATAAAGTGATTGTCTCTCACAATCAAAATGCAGAACAAATAGAAAAATTTTAAAGTTTTATAAATCAAGTTTAATCAAAATGTAACAAACGAATTAAGTAATTTAGAAAAACATACAGTTTTTAAATACCTTTGCACTAGAAAGTGAGGTGATGTTACAGGAACATAAAGACATGCTCAATGCTGCCTTACTTGCTTACAAAGGCATTCGAGCCCAACACTAATCACTCCAAAAGAATTAGAAGACATTATAAAGTTTTATGTAATTGAAAAGATTGTATACCATTAGTAGAAGATAGGTTTATATATTATAACTTAATAAGTGCCAAAGTACTCAATGACAGAATATTTCAGTTATACCTTTCAACACTAAGACACACACACACACACACACACACAAAGTGCATCTTACTTTTAAAATCTTTCCGTCAGTCAGGAACAGACATAAAGACTTAAACGTACACAAACACAGACACACACACATTTTGAGGCACACGTCCGATCTCACACACACGCGCACACACACACACACACACACACACACACACACACACACATATATATATATATACTATATATATATATATATATATATATATATATATGTTTATATATATACTATATATATATATATATATATATATATATATATATATATATATATATGTATTATATATAAATATATTACATAATATATATATATATATATATATATATATATATATATATATATATATATATAATTTATTTTAACACATCACCGTGACATTTGACATCCAACAGACATTAAGCTACAAAAGTCGTTTAATATCCAACTCACGCTACCTCGTGAATATAGCTGAAGCAGAATTATAAAAGGCAAATGATTTGGAATCTTTTATATATATATATATATATATATATATATATATATATATATATATAAATATATATATTTTTATATATATATGTGTGTGCTATATATATATATATATATATATATATTATATAATAGATTATATTATATACATATATAGTATAGATACTAATATATATATATAATATATATCAATACAGAAGCTCACACTATAATTAATAATTCTTTCGTTCACAAAGGACATTAGTGCTCATTATCTCAGATGAAGGTAGACTTGAACATGCACAAGCTCCTGATTCCAGAGTATCCAGTCCATCGCTATTCGTTAGCTTTCTTTTCACTTATGACGCAAGGAATATGTTGGTAAAACTAGTTTCATCTTTCATAAAGGTTTCCCCACTGCATTCTAGTTTGGGATGTCTGGTGTACCTACACAAAAGTAAACGAAATGTTAGCGTGCTTAAATTGGCCGCAATAATAAATAACATGCGATTGTTCGAAGGCATACCATGCTATATATCTTGGTAAACAGAGCACAACGTACATTTCTTGTTGGGGAATCGGCGCCCTTAAGGGAGCCATAAATCAAAAGAATGATGCTATTTATGGCGGGTTAATAAAATCTGTTACATATCACGCAATGATTATATCGCAGTTACCTTCTTCGTACATTCTGTTCTATGGCCTACAAACGCTTTCAGCAATAATCTGGCGCTTCTTATCTTCCATCTCCTCCATTAGTTTTAGTTTTCTATAAAAAAAAAAAAACTACTGAGATGGCTATTTGTCTGTCCGTCCGCTCTTTCTCTCCGCCCTCAGATCGTAAAACCTCCAATCATCAAAAATACCAAATTGCAGCCCTCTAGCTTAAGTATTTTTGTATTTTATTTAAGGTTAAAGTTACCGATGATCTTGCGGTCTAGCAACGCTATAGACAGGCCACCACTGAGCCGTTGCTGGAAGTTCCCTAGGCCGTGGCTAATACATTATTATACGTTGTACAGAAAACTCGATTGCGCCGAAGAAAGTCTAGCGCATTTTTTATTTGTTTTCTTTAGTTTTCACTACATGATTCATTTCCACTTATGCGTGTGTGTGAACGCGTGTTATATGCACCTGAGCGTTCATGTGGCTGTGCATGCTTTTTTTATTTCCTTTTCGTAAATGGACGCATAGATTCGTTTCTGGAAAAATTTTTCAGAAAATGTATGCAAAAAACTTATTCTAAAATACGAAATTAATAAAATGGTTTTCCGTGACCATTGCTTTATAAATCGGCTTCAAAGGGATTGAACTTAAATCCATTTATATAATGGGAAAAAATTTTTGCAGTCTATTGAAAAAAAAAGAAAAACCAAATTCTTGGAAAATGATACATAATTTATACTACCAACTTAGACCGATGCAGTCTTTCTAGTGACATTTTCAGCACAACATGTCATACCTGGCATGCCACCATGGTTGAATTTAAACGATATTTCGATCTCTAAAAGGCGATGTAAGTCTACTACATTTATTTTTACCCATGAAATCTGTCGCGAGTCTTCATACGGCTTGTAATCATAAATTTAAGCGGAAAGAATTACTGTGTCATGAGATCTGCCGCTCTGCAGAAACTGAACTTTATATACATACACACGCATACACACATACACACACACACACACACACACACATATATATATATATATATATATATATATATATATATACTACTATATATATAGATATATATAATATACACACGCACACACACACACACACACACACATATATATATATATCTAATAAAAGGAGCCCATAAAAACACCAAAATGTAGAGAGAAAAGTACTATATTTCAGAGACTGCTGTATCTCTCTTCAGGTATATGAATGAGAAAAGTTTACAGAAAAGGTGGTATTTATACCAAGAGATTCTTCCACAAGTAAGCCAATTTAGGTCACCCCCGCTGATAATCTTCCTTTAATCTTCTTAAGCGTTGGTTGAATGAACACGCGTCGACGATGTCCGATGTCCAATTCCCCTTTTGAGATGTTTCCATATTACCTGGCTTTCTCTTTTATTAAGACCGATTCCATCATTTGACTCTTGTACCGGCAGTTGCTGCTATAAATTACACGTGACATATTCCAGTTTATTCTATGGTTATGTTCATTTATATGATTGAAAATAGCCGAGTTCTGTTGTCCATACCTAACTGACCGTTTGTGTTTGTATTAATCTCTGGGGAAGTGATTTACCTGTAAATCCGATGTAAGATTGGTCACAGTCCTGGCATGGGATCTCATATACCCCAGAGTCTTTGGGCGATGTCTTTTGTTGGACGTTAATCAGGGATTTGGCTAAGGTATTTGGGTAGGTAAATGCAAAAGGGTTGGATTTCCCAAGGGTGTGAGTTACTCTCTTAATCGTCTCAGGTGGGGAATTTTTATTTTATTGTTGCGTGTGCTCTGGTCTTGTCTTTAGGGGGTCGGTAGGAAATTGCGTTTGCTTTTTGAATTGCTTTCTCAATTATATGGTCAGGATACTTTAAAGATGAAAGTTGCTTGCGAATTAGTTCAAATTCTTTTTCCAGGAAATCCGGGGAACAAATTCGTAAGGCTCTTAAGAATAGGTTGCTAGCTAGACCTATCTTGATAGTATTGTCATGATAGCTAAAGTAGTGAATATATGAAAGTGAGAACGTTGGTTTTCTCCTTTTTAGGCACTTTTCTCCCAGTCACATCAAACATTCGGAAGACTTTTGTCACAAATTCAGAGAAGCACATATACCACTTCACAACATAAAACTTTTAAGCCTTGACGTAGACTCCCTATTCACAAAAGTACCAGTACAGGACGTTCTTCAGTTTTTAAGGGAAAAATTATCCCCCTATTCAGATCATTTCCCTTTGGCACTTGACAAAATAATAAAGTTAGTTGAATTATGTGCATCTAATAACGTATTTTCATTCGGGGAATCATTCTACAAGCAAAAATTCGGGTGTAGTATGGTAGTCCTTTAAGTCCTATTTTAGCCAATCTGTACATGGAATACTTTGAAACAAATACAGTAATAAATGCAATAAAACCCAAAAACATGCTGTGGATGAGATACGTGGATGACATACTAACATTTTGGGATAATAAGTGGCGGGGTAATTTTAATGAATTCCTCTCAAAATTAAACGCATTAGTGCCCAGCATCAAATTTAAAGTGAATGGGAAACAGACAACAAAATTCCTTTTCTTGATGTTTTAATAATCAGAGACACGACAGAATACAAAATTTACCATATACAGAAAAACCAACGTTCTCACTTTCTATATTCATACTTTGTTTTAGCTATCATGACAATACTATCAAGATAGGCTAGCTAGCAACCTATTCTTAAGAGCCTTACGAATTTGTTCCCCGGATTTCCTGGAAAAAGAATTTGAACTAATTCGCAAGCAACTTTCATCTTTAAAGTATCCTGACCATATAATTGAGAAAGCAATTCAAAAAGCAAACGCAATTTTCTACCGACCCCCTAAAGACAAGACCAGAGACACACCCAACAATAAAATAAAAATTCCCCACCTGGAGACGATTAAGAGAGTAACTCACACCCTTGGGAAAATCCAACCCTTTTGCATTTACCTACCCAAATACCTTAGCCAAATCCCTGATTAACGTCCAACAAAAGACATCGCCCAAAGACTCTGGGGTATATGAGATCCCATGCCAGGACTGTGACCAATCTTACATCGGATTTACAGGTAAATCACTTCCCCAGAGATTAATACAACACAAACGGTCAGTTAGGTATGGACAACAGAACTCGGCTATTTTCAATCATATAAATGAACATAACCATAGAATAAACTGGAATATGTCACGTGTAATTTATAGCAGCAACTGCCGGTACAAGAGTCAAATGATGGAATCGGCCTTAATAAAAGAGAAGCAGGTAATGAACATCTCAAAAGGGAATTGGACATCGGACATCGTCGACGCAGTGTTCATTCAACCAACGCTTAAGAAGATTAAAGGAAGATTATCAGCGGGGGTGACCTAAATTGGCTTACTTGTGGACGAATCTCTTGGTATAAATACCACCTTTTCTGTAAACTTTTCTCATTCATAATAACCTGAAGAGAGACGACAAGCAGTCTCTGAAATATAGTACTTTTCTCTCTACATTTTGGTGTTTTTATGGGCTCCTTTTATTAGATGGAATTCTGTTGTTACAGAACACTTTTACCAGTCTATAATATATATATATATATATATATATATATATATATATATATATATATATATATATATTTATATATATATATACAAAAGAAGGTTTTTGCGTCGCAAAATCCTTATTTATACATAGCATCACGTTTTATATACTTTCTGAATAAGTTAATAATATATATATATATATATATATATATATATATATATATATATATATATATATATACGTTTGTGTGTGGTGATTGTGTGAGTGTCTATGCATGTCGTATATGATTAGTCTATGTTACGAAGGTGGCCTACCAGTAATATACTTTCTGTCCAAACAAGTGAACGTCTAGCCCCGACCACACACAAACTGGCCCCAATACGTATTTACAGGAATGAAGGTACTTATCAACCAACTTCATGGAGGAACGCACATCGTTCAAAGTGTTGAGACTATCAGGCATAGTCTTTATTTACACGACCGTCATTTCTGGTGGCGAGGGTACATGAGTCTATAAATAAAAGCTAGTGAGGCCTCTCAGTCTTCCGGACTTGCTTAAGGCAAAACCCTTCCTCCTCCTTTTGAGGTTGCAATTGAACGCTTCCTTTCTCCCAAGTGAGGTATAGCGAGGCTAATGCAGTGTCGCAAAGATTGCGAACCATTCTCGAGTTCGCTGAGAAAAAGGAGACCCATCGTTGGGGATTTTGAAATTTCCACACTCCGCTGAAAAGTGACACATCAGCCTTATCCCTTGCAGTATATTGCAGTATGAAAGACCTTTCGCCGTTTATGGTTGTGCAAATGGAAGGAATGCTCGAGTTCATTTTACTCCTGCCCCCTTTTTTTTGTTGCCTTTTGTAAAGCTTTAAAAAACATCGTATATGTCACCGGGATTTTTCTGTTTTCTTGTGTCCATGCCTTTCTGTAGCCATATTTTTGTTTTTCTTTATATATTACATTTGCTATTTCAGCAAACCGAAAGGCACATGTTTATTCATACACATACACACACACATATACATATATATATATATATATATATATATATATATATATATATATATATATATATATATATGAATAACATTATCACGAATTATATAAAACGTGATGCTTTGTATTAATAAAGGTGATGCCACAGAGGAAAATGAAAAGACGAGAATTGCCAAGATCCATCGATCTATACGACCCTTTATATATATATATATATATATATATATATATATATATATATATATATATATATATATATATACATATATATAAATAAAATATATACATATATATAAATATATATATATATATATATATATATATATATATATATATATATATATATATATATATATATATATATATATATACGCTATATATTCATTGAACAGAATGGCTTTTTCATTGTTAACCAGCTTTTTTGAAATTGCTCCATATTTTCTAATTATTTTCTCCACTTCATTGTTCAGGTTACCATTGGACACATAATGGGGTTCTTCCATTTATTCCAGTATTAATACACGCGACAGCTGTTTCGTCAACCTATACGTATTGACGTTATCAAGCGTACTAATGCAAATGTGAACCTGAATGCGTTTTGTGACGCCATGTAGACCGTAAGGTAGTACAGTTGCCAGAGATCTATAGTTTTAAGTATTTACAAAAGACTATGGTGAAGAATAAAATAAAATAAATAGATAAGCTAACAACAAAATTAGTTATCATAAGTTGAAAATAAGTTATTATATACACATTATATAAATATATATCAATTACACATGTTTAATTTACTGAATTTCATTGTGCGCTCCTGTCCGCGTGTGGCGGTCTTCAGAAGCAGTCAACAATAATTTTTAACGGACATGGAAAAAATTTTGCAGCAAACTAAACTTTAGTGCAAAGCTACGAAACTCTTAAGCTGTATGGATATACGTAAATACCATCAGATTAGACAGGATCACCCGTAATCCTCTTGGCTTTACAACTGAGAATATGGTTGACAGATTTCCATTGCAGTGGCTTTCTTCCCCAGACAAGATTGGGTGGAGAGGAAATATTCCTTGCACGTCTTTTTCTATGATTTTCTTTATCTATAAAATGTGAGTCTTTTAAACTTTCTTAAGTATTTCAATTAAATTCTGTAGGAAGGTAAGAAAGGACACTCGGAGAGCTAATAAGACTTTGGCGCTATACTTTGATAAGTTTTGGTTTTATGCTGTTGGGATTATACGGTCTGCAAACGATTTTCTGATTTAGTTTTAGTTGCTGATGAGGAATAATTTTCGATGTATATGTTTTAATATATCAGTTATACAATGGAAGGATACCCTTGTTTATCAAAAAGAAAGCTTTAAGCTTTGTAATATTTCTACTAAAAGATTTCGTCTTGCTAAACAAAATTATTATTGTGGACCCATGTACTCATATATATATATATATATATATATATATATATATATATATATATATATATATATATATATATATATATATGCATATATATATATTTATATATATATAGTATATATATATATATATATATATATATATATATATATATATATATATATATATGTATATATATATATATATATATATATATATATATATATATATATATATATATATATATATAATCTTTTTCTTCCTAGCTTTAACCCATATTTATATGGGGTCGTCGTTATGAATGAGTGGTCTCCATCGATTTCTGTACTGTGCTTCGTTCTCGTCAATACCTTTCCATAATAAATCTTCCCCTACACAATCACGCCATCTCTTTCTCGGTCTTCCCTTCTTCCTTTTACCCCGCACTTCCATTTCCATCGTACGTCTTCCAACATGATGTTCCTCTCTTCGTAACTGGTCTCCATACCATCGAAACCTTCCCTCCTGTATTTTCTTTGATATTTCAACTACCTTTGTCGATCATCTTATATAGTCATTTCTGATCCTATCTTCCCTTGTTACTCCCGACATCCATCTTCAACATTTCTCATTTCTGTTACACCATCTTCTTCTCCTCTGTTTTCCTCATACTTGCTGTTTCTGTTCCACATAACATTGCTTGTGTGACCACCGTCTTATGAAACTTCCCCTTCTATTTCAGAGGAACCCTCTTGTCACCAGAGGGACCCCCTGATGCAGACCTCCAGCCTTTCCATCCTGCCTGAATTCGATGTCTCACCTCTTGGTCCATGCTTCCACTATCCTCTAATATGGACCCCAAGTACTTGAACTTCTGTGCTCTCTTATTTCTTCCCCACCCAATCTTATGCTATTTCCACCATCCCCAGTAATACTGGAACACATATATTCGGTTTTTGTTCTGCTTATTCTCATTCCTCTCTCCTCAAGTCTGTGTGTGTGTGTGTGTATGTGTGTATTTGTGTCTGGTGTGTATGCGCGCTTGGTTTTGTATTTCACGAAAATATACCCAAAACTACTTTTCTTTAGTGACGCAATAAAGTTTCTAACCAGAAGAGGCAAAAAATAACCTTCAGTTAATATTAATACTGAATACAGTTCTAGATGGACAATGCTAATACCCTCAGGGTAATCTAATCCGACTGACAGCTCCAACATACGAGAGAATGATAATAACATTCGTTATTAGATTCAAGTTCTATGAATATATAATCGCTTGGCCGTAAATCATTCTTCTACCGATGACATGAGGGAAGTGACAGAACTGCTTAAAGATGTCTGGACTGTTAATGTCTTCAGAAGTGTATTGAATTGATGTGACTCGAAACTTTGTTTTGTATATATCCCTGCGTTTTCTTCAGTCAGAGTGCATTTTAAAAATTGCTCTACATATATATTACGATAACATCGTTAAAATCTTACATAAATCTAACATAGACATTTTGTGGTAGGTAATAGTACTTGGACGAAGTTATTAAATAACAAAATTTGGCTTGGAAACAAAGCGAAAATAACTACATTAAAAGTGTTTAAATATTCTTTACAACTTTGCAGAAACCGATTTGGTGGCGGTTGAAGACCCAGCAAAACGGAGACAGAGAAAATATGTCACTCAATAGTATGAATTACAAAAAAATCGTAATATAATGTTCTGTGTTTAAGTGATTATTGCATAAAACTACGAGGAACTAGGGAAACCAGTTAAGATGATCAAATGCACAGGTCAATCTACTTTGGTAATTTTGACTACAAGTGCAAAATCATTTTTAAATATTTCTTCACATACACACACACAAACACACACACATATATATGTATAACTGAATCACGAAAGTCTGGAACGTGATAAATCCACAAATAAAGGTATAAGCCACGAAGGAAAAATAAACAATGGAGTGTATGCAAGATCTTTCGACGTTCAACGTCCTTTACTCAGCTGAGTAAAGGACGTTGAACCAACTCGAAACAACTCGAAACAACTCAGCACGCGCCATTATTCAGCGTCTGCGACCCTCGTGAGTGTATCCAACACCCTCTCGTCGCAAAACTGTAGATTCGACGTTTTCTACTGAAGGAAACGTGGTCACCAACCCGTTGTTCAAGGAAATATCCCGTGACTCCTGATTTATCCCAGAACGTATCCTGAGAGGATATATCGAAGACATCTCATCCTTTGCAAGGGCAGTCCATAGAAACGCCATTCGTGTGTAGACTTGACTCGACCTCTGGTACTGTAGAATGAAGTCGTTTTCATCACCACTATCACGTAGAGTTGGGAATTCTCTAAAGTCATTGTGTGTCCGTATTTAAAAGGTCTACATGGTCATAAAATAACTAAAGTCTTGCTTTACCCCACGAATCCGTCATTAATTAATATACTCAATCTACTAGTCAAATATTAAAAGTTCCTCGCTAAACAAAATATAATCTTTACCCACTGAATCCTCACAAATAATCCCATATCTGACAAACACGCTATCAAAAGAGAACCCATAATGTCTAACAGCAAAAACCCCTTTTATGATTTATATAACTAACCTCCATAAAATATAATGCCGAACACCTCTTCTATCTAACTCACATGCCGTGACAAATTATATCTCCTATCTAAAATAAAAATGCTATTTAGAGCTTAACCCCCATTACAACATCTCTCGTAAGAAAAGAAAAAAAAGAAAAAAGGAAAAAAAATAAGATAATAACAACAATAATAAGTGAACTTTCCCCCATTACACAGTGCAAATAAGAGAAAAAGAAACATATATAATTCAATATCTTTCCCAAAACAGAATGTGCACTGTTACGGAATTCGCTACCGCAGCAATCCCATCGACCTGAAACGACCGGAAAAGAATCCCCTTACATGATACATTTCCGTGGAATGCCATAATCAACATCTACGAGAATAGTGCAAATCTCCGAATAATCAATTCCAAAGGGAAAAATCCACAACCGGATTCATTACAGCAACATTAGCAAAAAATCCACCTGTGAACACCTCAGGTGCTTTGAACTGCAGCATAGTCAGACTCGCAACTTCAGAAACTCATGAATCTCAAAAAAATGTTCTATACTGAAACCACATCAGGACATTCCACAAAACTATCTCCAGGACATGACCAAGGTGCTCCAAAATTATCACGAAGACATAACTCTCCCAGACAATACTGCCCAATTATATAAAAAATTATCACTTATTCCGGATAAAAACTACAATAAACTCACAATTCCATAATTATATTCTGCCAAAAAAAAAGAGTCACCCCCAAGGATTAATGCCATCTCCTTATATATATAAATCACCATCTTAATAATAACACCACTCCAGTGAAAAAAATATTTCCTCCATTTAATTAATAACCCCACACAAAAAAAAATCATCCCCCCCCAAAAATTGTCGTTAAATCATAACTCCCCCAACATTACCTGAATTATATAAACCACAATGTCATCTATTCGGCTCGTGAAACCCCAAAAATTCAGTCCCAAATATCATACACACAGGAATAATCACATGTTTATCACCACGTTTCTCAGTGAAGACAAACATTTGCCGTATTACAACACATTCCCACGAAAAAATATAACCCCGAAATCCGAAACACCACAAAAGCCGCAGATTTGTGCATAATAAGAAAAAAAAAACAGTAGAAGGAAAAATAAAAAAAGAGGAAAAAAAAATGTGAAAGCATTCTGCCACCAAATTGCAAAAAAAAAAAAAAAAACAGAAAACAAGAAAAAAAAGAAAAAAATGCAATTGCCCGACAATATATTAATCACCACAACCAATTCTTTTAAATTTCGAGATATGTGTTAACCTCGACCGACCTGTTTTTTTCCTCTAAGACTACAAATCTGTTCCTATTTTCTCTTCAATGACTTTACAATGACCTTTCCTTCAAACTTGGGCCTAATTTGTAATTTAGTTAATTTCTCATGTTAAGTTTTAAAAATACATTGTCTCCGACATTGATCTTGGGATCAGATGTTTTACTATTACTCTTCTGTACCATATCTCTGGTTGTGGATTCGAGATTACGGCTAAGACAAGCATGTGTCTCTCTCGCTGTGGATACCATCGCCTCGATCGTATCCCCCCCATGATGAGGTATAGTTAGCAAATCAAATGTGCCTCGTGCTGGACAACCAGACAAAGCTTCAGATGGGGACATTTTAATGGAATCACTAACCATAGTGTTAATACTATGTCTTACAACATTAACATATCTGTCCCAATTCTTATCATTACCACCTACAGTTTTCCTGAGAGCCTCGAGCACTTTCCTGTTTGCCCGTTCACACAACCATTAGCCTCGGGTCTGTATTATGGAATTACAATTGGTTACTTTCTGTAACCCCATGACTTCAGCTAAACCTTCCAAGGTTTTGTTCACAAATTCCCTCCCATTGTCGGTTAATAGAACTTCGGGTGAGCCATATCTGCAAATGATACCATTGAAAAACGCTATGGCTTCTTTTTCGGCCGTTTTATGCTTAAGTGGGAAAATTTCTACTATCCTTGTAAGTTCATCTATTATCACTAACAAGTACTTGTTCGCATACCTAGACTCACAAAAATTCCCCAGTATATCCATATGTATTCTCTGAAAAGGTCTACTCGGTATAGGATACGATCCTAGTTTGCATGAAGTTGTCCTTGCAGGCTTACATGCGTTTCACACAGTACAATTCCTTACAAAATTTCCCACATCTTTCCCCATGTTTTTCCAAAAATATTTAGCACAAACCTCATCATACGTTTTTTCTATTCCCAAGTGTGGACTACCGAACCTGCAATGAACTATATCCAAAACCACTGGAATTAGGACCTTCAGAATTACGATCTGTGTCGTATCTCCTTTACTTTCACTAGTTCTCAACTTATATTTAATTCTCCTAACCAATAGATTACCTTCCAACTCCAAACCCAAAAAAGGCAACTTATAACGTTTCCTAACTAATTCCCCTCTTAGAGACGCTTTTGCATCTGCTAAAATCTCGTCTTCATCTTGCCTTTGCTCTATGAGAGGTATATCCCATTGTATGGCCTCGCTAGTGACTTGCGCGACTTGGAAACCTTCCGTGTCGTGAAAACTATGAGAGGTATATCCCATTGTATGGCCTCGCTAGGGACCTGCACGACTTGGAAACCTTCCGTGTCATGAAAACTCCTGCTGAGAGCATCAGCAACTACGTTAAATTTGCCTTCTATATATTTGAGCTTTGCATCAAAATCTCTGATAGTTAGAAACCATCAAGCTCTTTTAGGCGACAAATCAAGTTTATTAAAAAGACCTAGTAATGGCTTGTGGTCTGTAAGACTTCTACTTTATTCCCCATCAGTAACATTTTAAAATGATCTAAGCTCAACACTATTGCAAAGGCTTCTTTACCTATTGTGGCCATGGATCTCTCGTTGCTGCATTTTGTCCTGAACTTCCTGCTATAAAAAAGAATAGGAGGAATTTCCCATCGAACTTTTTCATTTTCAAGGCAAGCCCCTATACCTTCCTGGCTGCATCAGTCACTAATGTAAAAGGTTCGCTAAAATCTGGAAACTTCAAAACAGGGGAATCATTAGCGCGTCCTTGAGCTTTTGAAAACTCTCCGCCTGGGGTTCCTTCCATTGAAATTGAACGTCTTCCCGCAATACATCAGTTAGGGGAGCTGCTATATTAGAGAACCCTTTCACAAACCTCCTGAAGAAACCGGCGATACCCAGGAATGACTTAATCTTTTTCTTTGATCTAGGGGCACGAAAATTTGCTATTGCTTTGACTTTATCATCATTTACTCTAACCCCTTCCTTAGATATGACGTGGCCTAGATATGTGATCTGGTTTTTCAGACGACAACTTGGCTAGCTTAATTTTCAACCCCGCTAATCTAAGCCTCCTAAGTACTTCTGTAAGCACTTCCAGGTGTTGCGCGATCGTGTCCGTTGCGACCAGGATGTCATCCATATACACAACAACATTTTTGCCCAATAACCCGTGCAAAACTGTGTTCACCAACCGGTAAAGGTAAAGTTCACGGGATTTGCCCCGATAAACCGAAAGCCATTCATGTACAAATTCATTAGTGTCCCTTGGGCACTGAAAAAGCGGTACATTCCTTGCTACTCTCACTAAGAGGGACCTGTAAGAAACCCTGCGCCAAATCAATTGAGCTATAAATATTATGTCTCCCAATTTCAACAAAAAGATCTGGTATGCACGCGACTGGGT
>NC_087200.1:68536386-68568886 GCF_015104395.2 Macrobrachium nipponense
GAGCGCATTTCACGCACACCATCCTTCACCCAAAAACCGCTTCCATGGAGACCCATCCAAAATTGCTGACATATGCATTCACTGTGAAGTTGAATGGAGGCCATAATGAGCTTCAAGCTCCTAAAGAATGCACAGTCACGGAATTTTCTCTGTCGAGGAAAACACATTTTTACTCATTTTTCTTTCATTATTACTTTGCCGATAACCTCCTTAGAAAAGCAAGACGCCAGTGTTACTTGTTTCTTCAGTTTTTGTCTAATGGATGGAGGATACAACATTAATTCAGAGCACTATAATTTTTAGATATTATTATCATTAATTATTATTATTGTTTGCTAGCTGCCCAATTCAATGCTTGCATAATTCACCAATTTCTTCCAGACTCCATACTCTTAGTTAATTTGATACCATTAATCAAAAACAAGCAAAGGGATGCAGCTGACCCTGGGAATTACCGGCCGATTGTAATCCCAACGATCGCGTCGAAGATACTTGAGTTGGTTCTTCTAGTGAGACTTCTCCCCTTTTTACACACCACTGACAACCAGTTCGGATTTAAAGCAAACCACTCAACCGACACCGGCATCTATATTACTGAAAGAATTACTGAAATATTACCTATCATCAGCCTGTGAGAACATCACTTGACAGAGTAAACTACCTGAAGCACTTCGTGAAACTGCATAAAAGAGGCACACCCCTTTATTTAATTGGCATTTTATATTGCTGGTTCTCCACACAGCAATTCTGTGTTCAAATGGGGTAACGTACTATCGTACACGTTCGGCTCCCGAAACGGGCTTCGACAAAGGGGCATTCTCTCTCCATACCTGTTTAATACGTGCACAGATGCTTTGAATGTCAAACTGAACTCACTCCCAATCGGATGCACTGTCAATAAAACAACTATAAACAACCTCTGTTACGCCGACGATATGGTTCTGATTTCCCCATCAGTGCAAGGTCTCCAATGACTCATCGACACTTGCCGCCAATATGCAGAAGAATTTGATATCCTATACAACGAAACCAAGACCCAGTGCACGTCGCTGCTCCCGAGATCGTTTAAGCAAATTGCAGAACACAATTTTCCTCGGAAATAATCGGCTGCAATTCGTGCACGAATTTCCGTATTTGGGTCACATTAACAGAGGCGTCGTAAACTATGTGCACGAACTACATCAGGGAAAACTATGAGACGTATCACTGTTGTTTCATAAATGACATTCTGAACGCCTCACAAACACACCCCGCTAACACTCCGCCACACAGATGTTCACAGAAAACCACCTGGACAATTTAAAAATCATTGTAAGGCGAACAATGTCCAGTCTGATCACCCGACTGCGAAGCAACAGCAATTCGCTCATACAAAGCATCTTAAGTAATGAGGCAAAGATCTAAATTGTGGGGAAGACGGGAAAGCGAGGCGTTTGTTCCCTAAATGACTTAATCTCTGTTTTTGCAAAATGATATCAGCAGAATCTTTCATTATTATTGTATTGCTACGATTAGTGTTATTATTGGTATTTTCCCTTTTTTCATTATTATTTTGATTATAATCAATGTAGTTTTTACATTAGTTATTTTAACTATTGTCAATTTCATTACGGTTATGACCATTATTTTGATTACCATCTTTTATACTTCAGCAAATCTGGATATTGCCGATTAATCTTCTTTTAATCATGTTTCTTATGTATTTTGATTGTATGCTATTGCCTATTCTTTGTATATTCCATGTATATGGCCATGAGCTGATAATAAAAACTGTTATTATTATTATTGATTATTATTATTATTATTCATTTTCGTTAAAAGATCTGTTATTTAATACAAATAATCTTATTTTAGGTTTTGTGGCCTTAGCAAAGGCTGCTATCTTATATATATTTTATTTATATATAATATATTTATTTATATTATAATAATTTATCTAAATTAATTTATTCTAAATTAATTAATTCTATCTATTCTATATATATATAATATATATATTATATATCTATATAAAATATATTATATATATATATATATATGTGTGTGTGTGTGTGTGTGTGTGCGTGTGTATATGTCTATATATATATATATATATATTATATATATTATAGATAATACATATACCATATATATATATATATATATATATATATATATATATATATATATATAGATATATATATATATATGTATATATATATATATATATGTCCTATATATATATATACATATATATATATATAATTTAATTTATATATATACACAAAAACAGAATAAATAAATTTATCAGTGCTGCTTTTCTTCTTCTTCTTCTTCTTCACTTTTATTATGATGGTAATGTTATCGTATTTTATATCCTATGCTTTTTTAACCATTCATTATGCTCTCAATTCTAGTCTCCTTTTAAAAGCAACATCTATTGTAGAACAAAATGTTAAAAATTTTGAAAAATTTGACGTGTAAGATTGCTGACCATTACAATCATGGCTGCATGAATTGCTTCTTGTAGTGGAAACTTTCACAAATGAACTGTAACAAGTGAGCCGTTCAAAAACTATTCGCAAATTCATTACATCTATTTAAGTAAGAGTCTGAGGAATGCAGATATTCCCACCTTAAGGCTGGAGTTACATGTAGGAATATGCTACAAAGTTATATCTGTGATAGAAAGAATCGTATCCGAATTCTTTCTAATAGTAAAATTCCCAGAAATAATAATAATAAATTAATAAATAAATAATAATAATTAATAATAATAATAATAATAAAATTAACTGCTTTTACTAAAATAGTAATGGCTAATCCTCAGTCAAAGTTACACTAGTAGAGATTACCTCTCTATTTTCCGAAATAGCGGCTTTTTCCGTGGTACTTAGACAGCCTAGTATAGCTCCTATGGAGGTCATGACCAAATACAGAGTCAAAATTGGTGTATATATTTGAATTTTGATAAAACTATGATACCATAGTCATCAAAAGTCATTAACGATATCTCTCTCTCTCTCTCTCTCTCTCTCTCTCTCTCTCTCTCTCTCTCTCTCTTGAAGCAAGCGAGCTTTCGTCTGGAGCTGCCAGACTATGGCTGGTGACGGTAGGTCTTCGTTTTCATTGGTGGCTTGAACCAGGTCTCAAGCCACTTTCCTGCGTTGATGGGTTTGCGATGCTGTAAGTCCTGCAGCCGCGTAGACCTTCTTAGCAGCGCGGTTACGTTGATGGGTCGTTTCGCTAAGCTGCGGGACGTCACGGCTAACTTGATTATCGTTGGCTGCAGGAGTATTCGTCGGGGGCGTTGTCTTCCATGGAGTTGTCGTGCTCGGTGGTGTCATTGTTGGTGGCAGGTCTTCTCATACTCGTAGGGAGGATAAATTCTTCCTGCGTCGTATTTAGTGAAAATATATTCCCGACCTTACAACACCAAAAATATCGACCTGATCATTTACTACCAGAATCGGAGGACGCGCGACCTTATTATGAAAAATAACCCCTCTCCACAGGTACGAGACCCCCTGAAGGAGACGCATGTGGTGTACCAGTATACATGCCCAGTCCGCGGTTGCAGCGGCGCCAACGTTGGTATGACTACCATGCGCCTGTCGAAGAGACTCTCATGCCACGCCCAAGAGGGGGCTAACAAGAATCACGAAGATCATCGGGAAGGCCCCTGATGCCCGTCGGTTACTCTTGCTGGAGGCGCTTCTCATCTAGCAAGTAAAACCTACCACTAAATACGAAGCAGAAGAATTTCTCCTCCCTACGAGTATGAGAAGACCTGCCACCAACAATGACGCCACCGAACACGACAACTCCACAGAAGACCAACGCCCCCGAACGAGAATACTCCTGCAGCCAACGATAATCTACAAGTGTAACGCTGCTGAAGTAGCCATTATTTTTAATAAAGTATGCTTGAGAGAGGGTCTGCTTCCTAGGTACAATAATAATAATAATAATAATAATAATAATAATAATAATAATAACAGTCAGAAGATGACCAACAGACTGGTCGAAACATGTAATAATAATAATAATAATAATAATAATAATAATAATAATAATAATAATAATAATAATAATAATAATAGATACACATTTGAAATAAACTCTCTCCAGTTGTGAATGCTAAAAAACATATAAAGATATATAACTTCAAGCCCAAAAATATAGTGTCTAAACTCAATATACTTACAAGAGAAATTAAAGGTCAACCTTCATGCAACTTTAGATAATAATACTTGGATGGTAGCTAGTAGCATATACTCTTATACAGTCCGCAGAAAAAAGGCCCAGGTCGTTTACCTGACTAGAAAATATATCCCAGACATCTTTTTGACAATAACGGGAGACTGCATCTGGATCACACTCCAAGCTAACTGAGTTAGCTTGTCTAAGATCTCTCCAATATCACTACAACAAAGAGTTAATTTATTTTGAAGTGGATAGGACGGCAGCCATCAAGAAGACGAAAGTCTAAGAGGATCTCGTCATACAAAAGACCTGGTTATAGCACTGAGTGTTCTAACGTTTTTCATAAATATCACGTTTATGGAATGTATATAGGAAGGCCAGATGTAACAAATCAAAGAGTGATTTATTGCCGTTTTATTCAGTTTTGCAATTATGAACAGTGTAATATTATTGTTATAACAAAATATGAAAATTCAGTTTTATGTCATATCTGCAGGCGATATAGCTTATGAAATGTTTAATGTAGATTATCTACTATGCTACCTCTCTAAATAGATATATGTGAAAGTCTGCTTCCATATCTGAAAAAAAAAAAAAAATAAAAAAACGTTTCCAATTTGAATTCAAATATATCTATATAGCAACAATTACGAAAGACAATTGTTCAGAGAAAAGGTTACCATAAATAACAATAGGTTCGTTGATCTCCAAATATGGAATCTATTTAATAGATAAGATGATGAAGCACAGAGGGGCTCTATAATAGCTGTACGTTTCTTTTTCCTTAAGTAAAACTTTTCTTTTAATTTAGCTCTAAGGCAGCTTAATTTTGTGTTGCATTTCAGTTACATTTAATTCATTGTTGTTAAGACATTTCAGCAGCCATTTGGAGTCGTAATTACTTTTGTATTGTTAGAAGGTAATCGAAGGATATATTTTATTCGTGATTCCATGATTTTTATATTAAGATTAATGGCAATCAATATTGCCATGACAGCTGTTCCCTTCCCATGTCCTTTATTGCAGTCACCAACTGATTAACTTAGTGGGAATTATTATAACATATATTTGAACCCCAGAGCGTTCTCGTTGTCTCGAGAAAAAGCATTCTCTTCCCTTTTACACCAAATATAAAAGAAAATGTGTAAAATTTTACGTATGGGAACAACAAGTAATGATAATAAAAATAATAGCGCAATTGGTAGTAGGAGAGAAATATATTTTTATTACCATTTAACTATAAATTTATTAATTAAAAATTATAAAGAAATCAAACTTTCTAAAAAATAAGAGACTCCCAACGATGTGATGTAGCTTCAAATGAAAAAGCTCCGCTTATTCTGCAAAAAAAAAAAAAAAAAAAAAAAAATGGTCCACAAAAGTACCTTGAATAAAAGTTTAAATTACAGACAGTATAACGAAGGCGGAGGCCCCTTGTTTGTTTATTTGTTTTATTTTCACCGAAAATGAACCAGTTCTCCCTCGAAGAATAATTTGATCCTGGAGCGTGGTTGTTTAAGAAAGTTTTTCTTGAAGAAAGAAATACACAAAAGAATTCTTTGGACGGACTCAAAATATCTTAACTGTTTTTTTATTATTTTTTTTTTTTTTATATAAGAACAGGTTTGCATAAGAGGCAAATTAAAGTGATTCATGCACTGACTCCTGTGCCTTCCTCTCTCCTAACATATTCTAGGATAAATGCGTTATAAACACACACACACACACATAAATACATACATACATATATATATATATATATATAATATATATATATATATATATATATATATATATATATATATATGTTTATTATATCGTGCGTGTTTGGTTGCGCAAATAGGCGAGAATCAAACCGATACGCATAAAGATTCCCCAGAATTCTAGGTACCAGATTTCTGGTGATAGCCAGCCTGCTTAAGGATTCTTTTCCTGGAATGTGAGCCTGGTTCTTTGCACATTGCATACTTCATGATGAAACCTGCGACTTGATTTTCAGCCTGGAGTCAGAGAGAGGCTTTTGCATACAAATTTTCCTCTCTCTCTCCTCCCTCTCTCTCCCCTCTCTCTCTCTCTCTCTCGCTCTCTCTCTCTCTCTCTCTCCTCTCTCTCGCATTTTTAAGTGGCTAGAAAAGTTGGCCCATTAGATAACACTTATGCGTACAAACTTTGTGATTATGAAAGACTGACTTAATTAAAAAAATATTTAAGGAAAGGATTTTGTCTTACCATTTTAAATTACCATTTCAGACTGAAATATCACACCTTGTTTGTTTTACATCAAGAAATGACACGGTATTTACGAAGTGGAATTTACGCTTTGTTTTAGTTTTCTGTAAAAGAAAACTATTGCGCCGGGTTTGTGTCGCCGTCCGCTCTCAGATCTTAAAATCTATTGATCCTATATGGGCTGCAAATTGGTATGTTGAACATCCACCCCCTCCAGTCATTAAACATACTAACTTGTAGCGCTCTAACCTCTAAACCTAAGTAGCATTTTTTTCTTATTTATGCTTAAAGTTCGCCAAATTCGTATATTTGGCAGTGTTATAGGTACCAACAACATAAACCAAATTAAATCTATCAGATGAATAAAAATAAAAAGGAGTTGTCATGAAAATTAAGTGCATAGTATCACATCGTGAAAAAGCATACAGCTTTTATTCATTAAAAGCACTAATTGAAATCAACAAACCGAAATATTCTACTAAGTTGTAATGGTGTGAGATTGTCTTTCTGATTATATGGGCAGCCAACAAAGCCATAATAACGTCTATTATCAGTAATCTTAATTTTAACATGAATTACACACTTTTCACTGAAAAAAAACTTAAACCAAAGTACTTTAAGAGACCTCTGCAAATATATTCACCTTTTCTCTTCTAAATAGGCTTGAATGGGCACTAATATATTCAAGCCTCCTCAGCATATGAAAGTGAAATTATGATAAATAGCTTTAAAATCAATTTGGTAAAAAAAAAAAAAAAAAAAAAAAAACAAAAAAAAAAAAAAAAATTCAAATCAGTAGATCCTCCATTTTTTTATGAAGTCCGAAGGGTAATATGTTTCTGTATTTCAGAAAGTATTTAGGTATATGGGACCAATCTTCTAACTTTCTGCCGACCCTAAGACATGGCATCCATTTGCCGGAGGATTGAATGTTGGGGTCATTGGTCGATAGTGAAATGAGGAAGAAGAAGTGCACACAATATACATGTGGACATACACACACACACACACACACACACACACACGCACACACACACATATATATATATATATATATATATATATATATATATATATATATATATATATATATATATATATATATATACAATATATATATATATATATATATATATATATATGGTATATATATATCTATATATATATATATTATATATATATATAAATATATTATATGCTGCTACTTCATAACGCTATTTCCTCTCTTGAATGCATGAATTGGTTAGAAAAGTGTTTGAAACAGTTTCAGATTCCTTATGAGCGTTTAGAGTTCTTATAGGATGTCTAAAAAATGTATGTCCAGATTTTGCATAACATAATCTAAAGATTTAATATAACAAAATGTGAAAAAAGAGAGAGATTAACTTTGTCCGTTCCAAGCTAGAAATTGTTTCCATAATACGTCAATACCTCAGATTAGGGGAGCTCGAGGGTCTCCGTTTCTCATAACATGTCAACAGTCTGATAAGGGACTTCTGTTTCAGACGAGTATGTCTTTGTTGAGCATACTACATACAGGACTGGTTTCAAATGTGCAAAATTCAGGAGCACAATGAAAAGCCTTATGCTAAAGTCACTAATTCACGTATCAACACACGCACGCCATGCATCTGCCGAAATTGGTACTCAGCAACAGCTTTATGTCAGTAAACTGTAAATGTTCCGTAAAAACACACATAAAATCGTGGACGTACGGTGACGGGTTGGCTGGGCTCTGTGCACCACCCAGGGGAGCGCTGTAGGCCTCTCCTGTTTTGAAATGTTCAAAAGAAGTCGTGGGAGGTCATGCCAAATGTCACCTGAGTACGTAGGCTTCAGGCGGTTGCACATGGGACCCACGATGACTGCAACAGGGTAGGTGCTGGGCTCAATGGCATTGTTCGCTGCTGCAGTTTTCTTCCCGCCACACAGCAATTGGGCTTCCTCATTACGCGATAGCTTACGGGAAAACTGACTCACACGTTTACAATCCTGTATGAAGTGGCAACACTGTAGCATGGTATAAAAGGTCAGGTCGGCACCCTCAGGCCAGATGTTGTTTCTTTCACCGAGACCAGCAGCCTCCTCTGAGTACTCTCCACAATGCCCTTCAAGATGCCGAACCTCACAAAAGGACCACGGAAGGGGCCATCGACATCACATCTTCTTGCAGGACCTTCTTTCGGCCCGGAGAAGACTCCTACAGTCACCCCTGCAGACACTCAGGACGAGGGAAATGTCACCTCCCACCTATTTGAGTCGGAGTTGGATGAGATACATAGTGATGACAGCGACACGGAAACTCTCCATGATGCTACCCACATTGACATTGGACAGGACGTTCCCTTGATCGAGACATAGGATAGCCAAGACGTCAAGGACGACATGCCACTGCGGCATAAGAAGAACCTCTGTGTCATCCTGTCGGACGAAAATGAGAGGCTGGTGGGGTAGTGGCTTGAACACGAGGCCCAATTCATATACAACAAAGGGGATGGCTGCCTACAAGCACAAGGCCAAGGTGTGGAAGGCCTCTGATGACAAGGGCAAATCACTTAGGCTACTTTCTTAATGAAATGAAATAGCTAAATTCGGAGGGACTCCAGATATTAAGTAAGCTGTGTACAATGTATACCTTATCATTCTATCTCTGTTACGTGTACACATGTAATTCAGAGTTAAAAGTATTCTCTCTCTCTCTCTCTCTCTCTTCTCTCTCTCTCTCTCAGCAACTTTTCGACATCGATAACGAAGGGGATCCCGAGGAGCTCCTCAATTATATGAATTACAGGTCGTTAATGACCACGATTGCCAGGTAGAAGAAATGATCCATTTTCCTGAGCCAATTTGCCCGCTGATAAAGCAGTTTCCCACAAGAGATGGATTGGATTGTGCATAAATCTCTCTCTCTATCTCTATCCTCTCTGTCTTTCATCAATTGCGCAATCAAGAGGGCAATGTTTTTGTGCTCTTCCCAGAGCCACGTCAGACCCTTCTTTGCCTTCTCATAATCTTTCTGGTTCTCCTTGCAAGATGCATCTTCACTCATTGCAAAAGCATGCTGCCTTCTATATAATCCAAAATGTTCCCATTGATTCTTTGATGAGGGTGTTTGGTGGTGTTACAAGTTCGAGAATCTCCTCAAAGTTCTCCATAATGATTCAGAACAGGGGCGAATACTTCTCTGTTTACAGGCCGGCCCTGTTGTTCCCTACAGCCCCACAACATTGGGCGAGGTACTGACGTGAAGTTTACGTGTGTCAACAACGTAGTATGTTACTCTGTTGGCGTAAGTATGTCAGTGCGCCAGTGCTTTGTAATGCAAAATCTTTCGGGTGGTGTAGGACTTTGCCAGGCCAGTTCCGGTAGGCGTCACACTATGCTTGCGTTTGCGTACCTTTGCAGCGCAGCGTACCTGTTGCTGACTTTACGTCCGTCAGCCAATGTCTTGTTTACCAGATGTTCAAGGTAATTTCACCGCGAAGATGCCCACGATCCACATTCGTGGGCATATGCCGTTGTGATACGTTAATGGTGACCCCAGCTTTAAACCACACCGCCACCTCTTTTAAGGCTCCACTGTGCGTCATGAATATGTTGGGTTCGAGGTTCTCCCCACCCGTGAGCCAACAAATTATATATATATATGTATGTATGTATATATATATATGTATATATAGTATATATATATATATTATCTATATATATATATATATATATATATATATATATATATATATATATATATACTTAATGATTATGTGTACTTGTACGTATGCATGGCATGTTGATGTACAACTGAAATCCACCCCAAAACTAATACGACTTTAACGTAAACCAGTCGTCAATAACTTCAACAAGAAGATCAAGGTCTGAACCGACAGCACGTATCCATTGGAATGGAAAATGGAACGTGATATTAGACGAAGATGGTAACAGTGGAAAATGATGATTTTATTTTATTTCAGTTTTGTTCTATCAGTAGCGAAGCTTCCGGGTACAGAGTTTGTACACGAATAAACAACGGGGAAAAAAAGTCACATGAAATAAAAAGTAAAGAGAACGGAAGCGGTTCATGAATGCAAAACATACAAAAGAGGGACGCAGGGCGAAGGGGCGTTTTGTGTCAACCGAATTCAGCGAAACCCACAAAGGATTTTAACGGCTTTCTGAATTAAGCACTGCATTTTCGTCATGGTATAACTAACTCACTTTATTTTAATGATGATGTTTCGTTTATTATTATTATTATTATTATTATTATTATTATTATTATTATTATTATTATTATTATTATGGCTTAGTGCATGGGTTAGTAGTCTGTAACAAGAGGAAAAAATGTCTAATAGGTGAACGGACATTATGTGCCTTAAAATCTCACCATTGTTCATGTACAAACATAGCTTTAGAGAATGCCAAAAAGGCAGAGAAAAGAAAAGGAAAAAATCCTGAAACCCTTTGGCTATAAATCCTTCAGAAACAGGATGAACATTTTCTTGAATGGCGAGGTGGAGTCTGCTCCTGAAAACACATGGGTATGAGTAGGGAAGAAGACCTCATTTCGGCTCAACCTCAACACTCGACCCCCAATTCGGCTCACAGGTGATAAACCCCATAAGTTCGCCCTTATCTTAACCTCATGTACATTGACCATTAATGACTCCACGGGAAAACCCACAAATATTTCGCTATAGTTCAGAAAAGGAACCCCAAAATGGCCTACATGAAGAACTCTTGGGATAGGAGAACCATGGTTTTGCTCGACCCTTTGCAAATATCCAACCCCATTTTGTCACAAGATATACTTTACGGATGAAGAAAACCACCATTCCATGACCACTTGAAAAATACCCAAGCCCAATTTCTGGCTCAATATATTCTCTACGGATGAAAAAACCACCATTCACATAAATATGAATATGAGTCACCGTTTCTTCGTGACATACTGCCAGGTGCACAACATGTCATATCGCAATGGTGCGCATTCACACGAGACACAACACATCGCAACTATCACCGCTCGATATCTGTCTCCATGTCCAGTGTCATGCACATAACACACACACACACACACGACAAGATATACCGCTTTAGTGAAACCTCATACGAGGGTAATAAAAAGACGATTGTAACCACCTGCACACACATGCACTGATAATTCCGCAGCTTTAGCTGATGTGAGTTAATCCCTGAGACCTGACGTGAAAAGACATTTACGATTGCTACCGCTGGTATTTAAGCTCAAATAACAGCAGCAAGACCCACATCAGTACGCCAACAGGCTGATCTACTCCACATCTCCACAAGCAGACATGGGTAATTCCACCAGCAACAACGGCGAGGAAACTACTAGTGACAGCTCCATTGAAATTCCTTTGCCGTGGCATATATATGCGGCACCGAAGGCTCGAACTAGCCAGAGGACAGCTGAGTCTGCTGTCAACATTGAAAGAAGAGAAGCGAACAGGGGTGGGAACAGAACCAAAGTGGGATGATCCTTAACAGGAGGTACAGCAGGGAGCACCACTCGACAAGCCGGTGAGAATAATTCTTTTTATTCAGAAGATTGTCGAGATGTGACTCTGTGGCAAAAAAATGTACATCATCATTGCAACATTCACTTTTAAAACAACCAGTTTACTTTTATTAGATTCTCTATTTGTTATTCCTATTTTTTGCAGGTTCCACTGTGAATGCTGCCACAGCTCCACCGAATGGGGAAAATGTAAGGGAAACATTGTCGAGAGGAGGTCACTGTCAAGGAGGAGGTGCCAAACAACAGCAGACGCTGCTTAATAGGGAAGGAGAGGAGGCAAACTGAATTGTGAGTACTATCACTTATTCAACTGCAGTAGGAATGCACACTGACTTGACAACGGCACTCAGAATTAACAGAACACAGCTCAGTGAGGATGTCTTACAAACACTCCAGGAGAGGGGTATAAATTCTGTCATGTTATACCCGTGCATCATTATCACCAGGCAGAGAATGGTGGGTGGCAGTGGTACCACCTGTGAAACAAGTTCTTTTTACATTAATACACCACCCGTGTTAGCATTGGTGGACACAGTGTACGAATCGCATGATGAAACTATTGAATACATGGCGAGCAACCTTGAAGACAGGCTCAACTTAAGCGAGGGTTCAGATTGGCGCATTGCGTCGCTACACAGCGTGCAAATCAACATCTCACGGTGAGAAATGGTGAACATAGCAAACTTTAAAGAGTATCCTGAGGGGGTCATGGCCGGCAGCCAAGACGTCAACATTGAATCCGGGTACAACTGCTTCATTACAGCGCTAGAAGCATATGTGCTACTCAGTAAAAGCCACAACACACCAGGTAAAAACCTCACCAGGGATGTTAAAAATCGGATTAGGACGAATCGGATCAGCATTAAACACACACTCAACATGCCACTGAACAGCGACTCCCTCAGGACATTGGAAAAAGACAACAACCTTAACATCTCTGAGTACAAATTGTGTGAACTGGTCATGGGAAAACATCAGAAAAAACGTTGGACTGTGCATCTCGCTAGAAAGGGGGGTTACACGTCATGTCCCCAACTGGTCACTCTACTGCCAATCACAGATGACCACCTCGCGCTCATCAAAGACATGTTCACCTACGCGAAGGCATTCCACCACGGGGTACAGACAATGAGGAGAGAATACACATGTGGCATGTGTTATCAATGTCTAACCTTGTTTAATACCCTGCCATTGGCGATGCCCACACCCGAACGTTTTGTTCAACACTAACCACAGTTCTATACCCAGAGCCCGACCAATTTAAACAGTTTGAAAAAGCGAAAGCATTGAATAAAACCTCGCACATCGCCATCTTAGATTTTGAAGCGAACAGCTGACAGCCTGACTCAGATGAAGACCAGTGAGTTGTGTCGAGGTGGAAAGCGTACGCGTATTGCTATGCAATCACGATGGCAGAAGCGATGAACTACTGTATGTTCAGAGTAGGTGTAGGTGAATGTTGCATCGAACGATTTTATTTTCTAGTTAAAAATAGCGTGAAAAGACTGGGGCCAGGTATACGTGAGATGATGGTAACACTCAAAATCAGCAAGACCTCTAAAACAACCCGCCAGTTTGAACAGGCCTACACACTGCAAAAGTTGCAACATTAACCCTCTTACGCCGATTGGACGTATTAAACGTCGAGTCAAAATGTCTCCCGTATGCCGATTGGACGTATCATACGTCGGCTCAAAAAAGTTTTTTTAAAATTCGCGGAAAAATACTTATAGGCCTACCAGCCGAAAACTTTTGTATCACGCGCCTTGGGGGATGCTGGGAGTTCACGGATCAAGGCATTGTTTTGTTTACAAATCGCTACGCAGGCGAGCAAGCGCGAATTTCTTTCTTATCGCACTAAAAAGTATCAGTGACACATCTCGGAAATATATCGTCACTTTGACATAATTTTTGCACCATTTTAAATTATCCTTTACATGAAGTATTATATATGAAAAATGTGCGCAATTTTCATGTAAAACACAACAAAAAAATACTCATGATTGTAGCTTTTATCAGTTTTGAAATATTTCCATATAAATAACGATAAGTGCCAAAAATTTCAACCTTCGGTCAAACTTTGACTCTACAGAAATGGTCGAGACGCAATTGTAAGCTAAGATTCTTATATTCTTATAGTAATATTCAATTATTTGCCTTTATTTTGCAACAAATTGGACGTCTCTAGCACAATATTTCGATTTATGGTGAATTTATGAAAAAAACTTTTTTCCTTACGTTCGTGCGATTGTCCTAATGTTTGCACCCTTTTAAATTTGCCGTTACATAAATTTTTGTTTTTATATATTGAAATGTTCGCAATTTCATGCACAATACAACAATAAACTAAACCCATGGTTGTAGCTTTTTCAGTTTCGAAATATTTTCATATAGATAACGTTAAGTGCAAAAATTTCAACTTTCGGTCAACTTTGACTCTACCGAAATGGTCGAAAAACGCAATTGTAAGCTAAAACTCTTATATTCTAGTAATATTCAATCATTTACCTTCATTTTGCAACGACTTGGAAGTCTCTAGCACAATATTTCGATTTATGGTGAATTTATGAAAAAAAAAACATTTTCCTTACGTTCGCGCGGTAACTCTTCCGAAAAAATCAGAATTTTTTTGTGCGATTGTCGAAATGTTTGCACCATTTAAAATTAGCTGTTACATAAAGTTTTATATATGAAAATGTGCGCAATTTCATGTAGAATACAACTAAAAATGATTGAAGGTTGTAGCTTTTCTTTTTTATCGAAATATTTGCATATAAATCACGATAAATAAAAAAAACCCACCCGTTCGGGTCAAATTTGACTCTACCGAAATAGTTGAAAAACGCAATTGTAAGCTAAAAACTCTTACGGCCTAGTAATAATCCGTCATTTTCCTTCATTTTGAAACAAATTTGAAGTCTCTAAAACAATATTGTGATTTATGGTGAATTTTTGAAAAATAAATTTACCTTTTTTCACTCCACGCGCCGATTCTCCCCGCGCCGCAAGTCCTCCGAAAATACGTACATCGCATTATCCTAATATTTGCTCCATTTCATATTAGCCTTTTTATAGAGTTTCATATATCAAAATGTGCGGAAATTCATGAAGAATACAATAAAAAATAATTGAAGGTTGTAGCTTTTTCCAT
This sequence comes from Macrobrachium nipponense, assembly GCF_015104395.2. Classification (NCBI taxonomy): domain Eukaryota; kingdom Metazoa; phylum Arthropoda; class Malacostraca; order Decapoda; family Palaemonidae; genus Macrobrachium; species Macrobrachium nipponense. Next base: position 68,551,488 of record NC_087200.1, read on the forward strand.
CTTCGAAATATGTGCATATAAAAAAATAAATATATAAAAATTTTGACATTCGGTCAAATTTAACTCGTCCGAAATGGTCGAAATCTGCAATTCTAATCTAAAACTCTTACAGTATCGTAATATTCAATCAATTTTCTTAATTTTGAAGCAAATTGGAAAAGTCTCTAGAGCAATATTTAGAATTACGGTGAACTTTTGAAAATAACATTTTTTATGTCCGCGCGTTACGAATTCGTACATCATTTTGTGATAATATTTTTCCGGTGTTGCTTTTATTGTTTTACTATGTATTATATATCAAAAGTATTGCAATTTAGTGTACAATACAACGAAAAAAAAAAGTAACTCGTTAGCTTCGACCGTTTTTTGTACAGCGTGATTTGAATACAATTATCTATGAATTTTTTTTTTGTTGTTCTACCATATATGGCATTATTTACATATGATAATGATATTATTTTTCATTTCTGATGATTGCATACTAAACTTCAGGCAATGAAAAAAAAAATGAGCCAAAAATAAATCTTCTTAATCTTCAAAAACTAAGCGCGCTGTGATTTTTGAAAAAATTATTTTTCCGCTTTCGCGCTCACTCCAAACCGGCGCCGGCATACAGGGAGAGGTTTGATTTTAGGGCTTCGTCGTAAGAGGGTTAAGTTCACCGATAACACTATCAAAGTGCGGCATCACATGCACCACATACCGATGGACAACTAAGTGTGTGCATTATGCAGAAAGTGCAATTTTGATTTGAAATATGCAGACAGAGCCCTACAGTTAGTATGCCAATTTGTCTTACGATGTCGCACTCATCTTGAAAGAAGTGGCTGCTAAGCATAACTTCAAAACCTTGAACGTGATGGAGACACATTTATTCGCTTAAAACTGGCAACATCAGATTGATAGACAGTGCCCACATGATCTGAGGATGCTTTCCAGTCTTGCATCGATTCACATCAAGCAGAGAAAGGAGCTTCGGAAATCACACGCCAGATGTTATCTAAATATCCTGACGAGTGCACCAAACTAGTTTTGAGCACAGGCAAACAGTATTACCCATAGACTACGTCACAGGTTTCAAAGTGTTGCAAAAACCCAGCATCCCTCCCAAAGTGTGTTTCAATTCCTCACTGACAGGGAAAAGCGTACCCTGTGAAGGATATGAGGATGTCTGCAAAGTGTGGGAATGCTGCAAACTATTCTAAACTTACTGGGTTACACCGTTTTATACCTTATCATGGACGTGGGATTCTTGGGTGATGTTACCTTAGCTTGGAGGAAGGCCACTTATACACAGTTTGGACTGGACCCAGTTCACTATTTAATGTCTACCTCCCTCTCACTAGACGCTTTTCTCCACACTTTGCGAACGCACCTCCCCCTAATTTCAGATGGGGAAACTTACCAACTGATCACTAACGACATCAGAGGCGGTTTCTGCAGTCTAGTCCAAAGGCACGCCATAGCGAACAACCCCGAGCTAAACCCACAATTTAAAGATGGTGACCGACAATCATATATACTGTACGTTGATTTTGCCTGACTTTAACTACGGTGATGAGCAGATATAAAATGCCTTTGGATAAAATAACCGAATTCTACCCCCACATCCATCAATTCGCAGGGAGAACTCGGTTACTTCATCCTCCTCAATACTAAGGAAGTTTAGGGATGATGTCATTCTCAGGAACAGATGAGTTCCCTCTAGCTATACATCACATGAATGTAACCCTCCAGGATCTATCCCCTTACCCTAAAAGACTATTGGAAAAGTTTAATGTGAGGCTCCCTAAAAAAATGTCAAACTGGTTGGCACACACTTGCCAATGCAAAACCACTTAATTTGCCTCCCCCTATTGCAACATTAATAAGACTCGATCTAGAAGTCAACATGATAAGAAAAGTTTACAAGTTCAAACATGAATTTTATTTAAGGAAATACATCATAGAGAATGCGGAGAGGAGAGCAAAAAAATCAGACCCTGACAAGAGGGACACCCTCAAAGTCTTGATGAACAGTCTTTTTGGCGTGACTATTAAAAACCCTTTGAACTATTGTACCAAGACAGTTGTCACCACCGATGAACCCTCACTACAAAGAAATGTGTCTAAGCACACTTACTAGTCCTTTGAAAAGATGAACAATCAGTGATGCATTGTGAATCACTGCAGAGAGACCATTACAGCAGAATCCGCGATCTATGTCGGGTTCAGCATACTGTACCTGGCTAAGGATATGATGGTACAAGTTCTGCTATGACGTCCTTCAAAAACTGTATGGTGACAGTTAAGCTCCTGTACACAAACACTGACAGTTTGATCTTCTCCCTGGAGACTGACAACCTCGCACACGAATTGAAGGATGTACTTAAACTGTATTTGGATTTGAGCAACTTTCCCAAAACTCACAAAGTGTATGATGACACGCGCAAGGGGGAACTCTGACTCGTCAAAGTTGAAACAGGCGTCGAACTTATCAGAGAGTTTATTGGTGTAAAACCCAAAGTTTATTCATATGATACAACAACAAATTTGGTGTAACACTTTAAAAAGGATTTAAAGATGTCGCCACAAGACTATTAGTCATAGCCAATATTGAGAATAATGAGATCACTTGCACCACGGTTCAGAATTTGCAGATGGTGGGAGGAACGATATGTCACACCCAACAGAGGAAGGTAGCTCTATGTTCTTTAGAAGATAAGAGGTTTTACATCACCCCTTATAAATCCCTCGCTTACAGTCACTCTTTGATCCCAGTGAATGAATGAGCGGGGGGAGTGGAAAGAGTTGACGAAGAAGATGAGGAGATCCTGGCGCCCCTGCCGCCACCACCACCACCAGCCATGGCAAGCACATTCAAAGCCTCCGCCCCACCTTATGACTTTCAATCCCTCACTCCTTCACACTGCTTCCCCAAGATAAAAGGTTGTTCCAAAAGATGGAGAGGGACAGTAAAAATTGGAGGTTAAGCTGGCAGCAGCGTCCAATAATTGCCCTCGCAAATTCTTGGGCGAAGTTGATGTTTCCTCCCACAGCTAAGAAAAGTCGGCTCGGCCTGAGTAGACATGTCATTCGCTAAAATATGTCCCTGTATATACAAATTTATCCATGAATTTATAATTCAAATTATTGTGAATGCATGTAAAAAAATTATAACACATCAAATCATGGCACAAACAAATTAATTTCTCTACAACCCTCACCTGTATATAAAAAGATTATGATGAATAAAAACATTGCACAATCAAATTAATTTCTCTACAATCCTCACCTGTATATAACGCTCAGGTAAACATTGCATCTGTTCAGTAGTGTTTTACCTGTAACCATGGAAATGGGTCCCTTCCAGGGAGAAATCTTAAACCGTTTCACCATTCCTGCATGAATTATCATAGTAGGTTTCAGCAACTGTGGAAAATTTATCCTGTGTCAGAACATTATTGAAATGTATGAGACCAACTTTCACTGTATTTTATATTGTGGGGTGAGTGAACACCCTCTGGAAAGACATCACACCATAGGTATCAGTATCCAGAGATACTGAACCCATTAGATTACACAGAAAGAGGAATGGAGGATGGTAAAGGTCTATTATTTGTACTGGACGACTGTTTTCTCAAAGCCAGTGACAATAAATTCGTCACCCAGGCATTCACTGCAGGATGGCATTAGGGCATATCAGTGATTTTCACAGCCCAGAACACGTTCCACTTGGATAAATTCAGCAGGAACATCAGTCTCAGTTGCTCCCATTACATCCTCATGAAGAACTGTGGCATTGGACAGATTGAAACTTTGGGTAGACAGTTGTTCAGCTGGAGAATGAATATCCTCGGAGAGACCGAATACCAGATCATGTACAAATATGGTTGAATGACAGTTCCAACTGCTCAGGAATTTATATGAGAATGTAATGCAACCTAGTTGTTTTAGTGGTGTGAATGTGCTACTCAAAGCAGCAAAGGAGGACAGGAGCATAACTAAAGCGGACGTCACAGGTTTTTTACGGGACCAGCCATCATACACCCTACATAAAACCACACGCAAATGTTTCCTAAGGAGGAAAATCATTTCAACCAAACCTCGAGCGGTGGCCAGTGCAGATATGGCTGACATGTCAAAACTCGCTCCACACAATGAAGGTTGTAAATTTTTGCTATTCTTCATCGACCAATTTTCGAGGTATTTGCACATCCTCCTTTTGAAAAAGGAAGACGGTGTCACAGTGCACGATGCTCTAAAAGTGTTTCTAGAATCTAGTGATATTTCAGGGCTGTCCCATCTGAACAGGTACGAAGGTAGGGAATATTATAACAACCATGTGAGGAAATATCTAAAAAGTAGGAATGTCTTGTTATAAAGCGTCTACTCATGGGAAATTAAAGCTTCTATAGCTGAAATGGTAATAAGAACCATTAATAACCGAATATACAGACTTTCCACACAAGAACGCATTGAAATATATCGACGTTCTGAAGGACATAGTCGAGAGCTATAACAACTCACTGCACAAGAGATTAGGGAATGGGCAGACGCCTAAGGAGGTGCATGCGATGAAGACTAAAGCAGACACTACAAGTCAGTTCTCGAGAACGTATAAAAATGCCTTTCCAACAACAGACTGAATCAGTTCAACCTTGAACGTTGGAGACACTGTATGCATGGCTGACGAAAACCAGAAAGCTGCTTTCAGGAGAGGATACACAGTTCAAAACACTCTAGAAATTTTTAAAATCAAGAAGCTCATCACTTTACAAAATCCTACAGTTTACATCTTAGAAGATTTAGCGGGAGAAGAAATAAAAGGTACATTCCACACTTATATTGTTCAACCGACTGTTTTTGGAGGGAAACTAGTAAATATATTGGATTATTTTACATTAGAGAGCGGCAGAGGGATATAAAAAGTGCTGAACACGAATATTCTAGAACAGATTTCAATCATCATCACCGTCCAGAATGGAAGGCGCATTCATATCAATAATGACTTGTGCATGTATGTATAAAACCTGCATTCTTTTCCTCCTTTACGTTATTCACTTTCGCAAGCTCGAGTAATTATGAACACTCAAACGAGCGCTCTGCATAATATTCAAGGGAGAGATTAAAAGTTTTTTTCAACAGTTATGATGGTCATCTTCACCCCACCCTCGGAGCTCGAATTTAAAATGTTGTTCTTGCCCAAACCCTTAAGAAATGGAGTGGGTCTAGAAGATATTTCAGTTTTCTATCCAAGTCATAGAAGAGGTGGAGGTGTATTTTCAGCAATGGCCGGCACTGCACGCAAGGTACTCCCTTTCCTGTTCAATGCTGCTAAACCTTCAGTTAAAGAGTTTGGTAGATCGGTGCTTTTAGATGTAGTGAACAATCAGCTGCTCCTGAGGGAATCTTGAAAAAGGTGCGGAGTGACAGCTCTCAAAAGTACGGATAGACGCATTAAATGTGGTAGTGGGAAGGTCAACAGGAAAAGGTTGGGTGGAGGGAAACGTACACTCGCTCGGTCAGCTACGAAGACGAGGAAGAATAGGAGAAAGAAGAATAGATGGATTAAATCAAGAAGTAGATATAACAAGGATGTGTATGATCTTTAATTCAGTCACCCTTTGTCAGTGGGCGCGCACGCATGCATTCTCTCCCTTTCGCAATTTTTGTGAAATGTCAGGTGTGGTTCCCAATGTACCAGGGACAGGAAACAAGGTTCCCGTCTCTTCATATATCGCGGGCATCTCAGAATTGTTTCCAAATGTGAACAAAGTTTGATTAATTCAAAGGAGAGGCTGGATTTCACACCTAGCATAATTCTATAAATCAAATCCTTAGTGATAACTATATCGATTTTTGTATTAACGGTGTCACGGGGTCATTCTTGGATTTGTTGAGTATAACTTTGGAATTATACATCACAGTGGTTGGGGGAGATGCACAGCAATATGCTTTTGAAATCCATCTCTGTCTTCTTGAACGAAAAGTTGGTGGAATTCATGTCCTGTTTTTAACTATCAATCATACATAAAAATGCTCAAGAGTGTGAAAACCAGCGTGCTACTGACTATTGGTATGAGCGGGTTTTCCACGGTGATTTTCACGTCATGCATGGTATTACACAAACCTAAACAGTCCCTTCTTTCGGACAGACAAGTAGGTGGGAAACTTGGGTGATGAGCTCCATTAAGACGAGAAGAGTTCACATATACTTTCCACTACTTATAGATCTAGCAAGAATAGACATGTATGTGTTGGTTTTCGTGGATTTGAGGATAAGGCTCGAAATGGCTAATAACAACTGGGTGATGGATGCGCACACCGACGCTCACTTAAATAAACTGAATATAGAAAAAGCCAAGTTGTGGATTGATCGGGTTACCCCCCATTATAACGCCATGTCTGCTTTAAATTCAGCTCTAGTGGTTAGCCCTATACCATATATATTTGATAAGCCTTTATATAAAACATATGTTATTGGGCAGAATCAGGATTCCATTTTAATAGATCAACCTTTCAACACCTTCATACCTGAAAAGATTATGTTAGCTATGATTGGTATGCAAACATTTTCAGGGAATTACGCAGCCATTAGTTTGCACTTTGGCACATACGACTTGAATAGCATGCACATCACTGTTAATGGGAATACATTGTATAATATCAACTGTCATTTTTCTAATACTGTCACGCAATTGTTTTATGAGATGCAGGAGACCATAGGAGGTGCCGGTTGAAATTTCAGCTAGTTTGAGAATATCTATAAAGCTGGGAACAGTCGCGCCTCATCCTTGCATGATTTTATTGTTCGGAGACACCAAGGGTATTTTACAATTGATTCAAATAGAGTTGTTCAGTGTGATATTAGGTGAGGATGATGGATACAAAAGAAATTGAGACTGCTTTACAAGGTTCGCTAGGGAGTGTTATTAAATATTTAGGTGTGTTCGCTTCAGATGAAGTGGGCACATTCATAATACCTGCGAATAGGAATAAACCGTTAGTTTTTATATCTAATACTCTGCCTTCAACTTTTAGTATCGATGTTGTTGGACACTGGGTGTGTTTTTATATAGACTGTTCACCTAGGGATACAATCTTCTTTTTTGACAGTTACGGTATAAACCCAAAAATTTTATTCAGGCTGGCTTCTTGACTTTTTCCATGCTAATTCAGGATTTGTCCTTCACCTGTCCATAAGCCAGATACAGCCATATAATTCATACAAGCACAGTCTTTACACTGATTTCTTCATTCATTGTATGAGTCATAGAGGGTTGAAACCAGTATTGTAGTTAATGAACATTGTCTTCTCACCATGTCTTTTGGAAAGTAATGACAGGTGGGTGACAGAATACTATTTCATGATTATTTCAGAGGGTGAAATGTTCTCATGGAGTTCTGGTGGTAAACAGGGGCGGTCATACAAGGAGTGTAATGCATTTGTTGGAAAAAAAGGTATAATTATTTTTTGATGATGTCAATTATAATTTATTTTACTCGTATTCATATCTTTTCATATACTCACTCACGTGGGTTAGGTTAGGTTATGGAACTTAAGATTTGTTCCTCATATTCATATTTTTCATATACTCATGTGGGTTAGGTTAGGTTAGGTTAGGGGACTTAGAATTTTTTCCCTCATATTCATATTTATGTAAAGTGGCGGTTTTTTTGTCCGAAGAGTAGTATATCTTGAGCCAAAATGGTGTTGAGTATTTCATGTGGGTCATGTTAAGTTAGGTTAGGTTAAGGGATTTTTTTTCCTTCATATTCATATTTGTGTGAAATGGATTTTTTTTGTACGTAGAAGTATATCTGAGCCAATAGGTTGGGTTAGGTTAGGTTAGGTTAAGGGGCTTAGAATTTTTTTACTTGGTGGGTTAGGTTATGTTGGGTTAGGTTAGGTTAAAGGACTTAGAATTTTTCCACTCAGTAGGTTAGGTTAGGTTAAGGAACGTAGAATTTTTTTTACTTAGTGGGTTAGGTTAAAGGACTTAGAATTTTTTCACTTATATTCATATTTATTTGAAATGGTGGTTTTTTTTCATCTGTAGAGTATATCTTGAGCCAAAATGGGGTTGGGTATTTTCAAGGGGTCAAGCGAAACCATAGTTCTCCCATCCTAAGGGTTCTTCATGACCCATTTTGGGGTTCTTTTCTGAACTAGAGCGAAATATTTGGTGGTTTTCCCGTGGATTCGTTAATAGTCAATGTAAGTGAGGTTTAGATAAGGGCGAACTTATGGGGTTTATCAGCTGTGAGCCGAATTGGGGGTCGGGATTTGAGGTTGAGCCAAAATGAGGTCTTTTTCCCGACTGGTATGAAAGCATTCAGTGACATCAAGGAATAGTTTTTTTTGATAGAGAGAGAGAGAGAGAGAGAGAGAGAGAGAGAGAGAGAGAGAGAGAGAGAGAGAGAGAGAGAGTCAAAGTAAATAAGTATTTGTGTTCAAAAATGTATTTCTAAAACATTTGCCTTATTATAAATGATCCATATTAAAAAAAATATTAAAACTGGTTTGTTGGATCATAAGGATAAAATTTTATCATTGTCTTTCTTACTATTACCATTACTAAATTACGTTCTATGTGATAACCTGAATTTCAAAATGTGCCATTATATAGGACGAATGCACAGACACCCCATATATATATATATATATATATATATATATATATATATATATATATATATATATATATATATATATATATATATATATATATATAGTGTGTGGGGGTGTGGGGGTGTGGGTGTAAAATATATATATATATATATATATATATATATATATACATATATATATATATATATATATATATATATATATATATTATATATATGATTATAATAACTGTTAATATGCCAACATAAGTTTTTTCGCTTATTTTTATATTTCTTAAAATTAAGGCTGCCAAAGTCCAGTTTTAGACACTTTCGTGCTTTAATAAACTTTGTGTAACAAAGTCCCGGTCAATGATTGAACTATTCAAACTACCTGGAATAAACAAAGGTCAGTTTCTCTGTCATAATTCTTATAAAATAAAGCAAAACATTCAGATAAGTCTATATATGAAATTGGCTCCAAATATAGATTTCTAGTTAAGAAAAATAACTGGTGTTACCAAACATCTATAAAAGCAACATCGGGAGTATTATTAAAACCAAAAAGGAATAAAATTAATCAATATTGCAAAAATCACAGTGCTAGCATCTGTCGACCTGAAAGAAGGCAGGGGAAACAGATGGAGAACCAATCTGCATAATCCTTGACGGGTTTTTCTCGCTTATATGCAAGGCCTCTGTATCCTGAAGGTGCCTTTTTTAATTAGAACTATTCTATTATGATACTGTTGTTCGCTATTATCTCCCGTCAGGAGTTTATAATCTGTCTATCTATCTGTCTATCTATCTATCTATCTATCTCTCTATCTATCTATCTAATATAATACAAGTGAGTGTCTATGCGTAAAATCAAATGTTTGTAGCTTTCCACTCAATGGAAATCCGCACCGCTTGACCAATCTGGAGAAAATTTGGCGCGTTCCCATCATTTGACCCAACTAGGATAAGAGGGTAGGTTTCAAACTTGTACACACCTTTTTCCCCCTCCCCATTCCCCCTTCCCTATGTAACTTATGTGGTAACCACACGCACGCACTCACGCGAACACACACACACACACACACACACACACACACACATATATATATATATATATATATATATATATATATATATATATATATGTAAATATATATATATATATATATATATATATATATATATATATATATATATATATATATATATATATATAATATATACACACATGCACACATACAGTCTTTGCGAAGTCCGTATGTCAGAGGTATTTCTTTTTTTTTTTATAGGAGTGAAGAACAGTCTTGCATATTTCACGTTTCATAACGAATGCAGCCTCATGCCCAGAGTGAATTTTATCATGCAAACATTCCGCTCTTGCCTTGGATTATTTCTTGGCCTTTGCGAAAGGAGGTTTCAGACGACTTGGAACATCAAAAAGGTCTGCATGGAATCCAGACAATGCATCTCTTTTGACTTATATACAATATTAACATTTCTTCTATATATATATATATATATATATATATATATATATATATATATCTATAATATATATATATGTTATATATATATATATATATATATATATATATATATATATATATATATATATATATTACTATATATATATAGTATATATATATATATATATATATATATATATATAAGTAATTTTAGATTGCTTTCAGAAAATACACAACAAATGTATGGTTAGTTTTTATAATTGAAAAGTGTTACATTGATGTAAAAACAATTATATATATATATATATATATATATATATATATGATATATATATATATATATCTATATATATATATATATATATATATTATATATATATATATATATATATATATATATATATATATATATATATATATATATATATATATATATATATATATATATATGCATATATATATATATATATATATATATATATATATATATATATATATAGATATATATATAATATATATATATATATATATATTTTAAAGTTAGTTTTGTACTTCCTTTAAATTTTTCATATGTGAAAAGTAATCATGGGAAATAATGTTTTATCTCTTTCCACTAGAGTTTTCGTATGTTTCAAATACGTTAAAGGATGTAACTCGTCCGTACAATACAATGCCATTAATCAAAGAGAGACAGGAGGATAATACGTGTTAAGGGACTTATAGATAATTCCATTTCTTCAGGAGAATAAGGGAGAGTATCCCACACCATTCGTATTTGTCACTCACCCTTGGTGGTATTGCACGGAAATGCTACGCTTCTGTGATCAGTGATTTTAGGGTATCATATTATCTGGATAGAAAAAGGAATTGAATTTAGTGTCTCTGTTCCAAAATGTGGTTCGTCTGAAATATATCATTAGGGTATTATGTTTTTGATACACTCAATGATTCATGAAAACATTTATTATTAAACTCAAATGGTATCTAGTTTTATAATTTAGGACATGAAAAAAACGAGCTAAACAGAAAAGGAAATATTGAAAATAGCTAACTTTCGCTAGAAGCTCTCAAAGAAGAACAATCATTCAATGTTAGTACTTAAAACGGAATCAAATGTCAAAACATTATTATCTGCTGTTAAGATTATTTTTTTCAGAAAACGCAGTGCAATGGGTAAGAAAAACAACATAAACAAGGTTGCTCACGATCCATGGCTAACTTTCACTTTAATTGAAATAAAAACTACTGAGGCTAGAGGATTACAATTTTGTATGTTTGATGATTGGAGGGTGGATGATCAAAATACCAATTTGCAGCCTGTAGCCTCAGTAGTTTTTATAGATCTGAGGGCAGACAGACTAAAGTTAGGACGGACGGACATACAAGGCCGGGACAATAGTTTCTTCTCTTTCACAGAAAACTATAAATGGCATTCTGATAGCGCTTACCCTTTGTCTCTGATAATGGGATTTATAAAAGGTCAGCTTCTAAGTAGAGCCAGATATAATAATTACATGAGGGGTTCATCTATATATTAAGCTTCCGATTACCAGCAATTCAGTAATACGTTTAATTAAGAGGAGCTTGATATTATAGTCCTTCCCCGTGCCATAACTGTACTTACTTTAGAACAGCGACTATAAATGATGAAGCAACAGCATATCTTCTCAGTCCTAGTCATATATTTTCGCTTACAGCATATCTTCTCAGTCCTAGTCATATAGTTTTCGCTTACTCGGGGAGTAAGCCTACAAACTATTTTGTTGTCGTTGTCGTTGGTATTGCTGTTGTTCTTGCCTATTATTCTTGTTGGAGGGGTAGGAAAGGACTATAGAAAAACCTAAAAAACAAATTGAAAAAGGTGTTTTGTGTTGAGTTAAAGATACAAGAATTTTGGGATAGCTATTTATGATTTATTTATTAGAATTAAATGTAAAAAATAAATAATGTGCATGTTAGACCGCACAGAACAACTATTTCTAGTAATATATAGGGTATTTATTTTAATTTTCGTTGGTGAAAACAGCGCTCTGTTTTGACCATAGATTTTAGTACGCCACCCTATTAAGCTGGAGGTAGGAATTACTTATTTGTGTAAATTTGTATACAATAGTTCAATGTTTACTTAAGAATTTGGGATGAGGAATGATCACTGTTGACATTACATTAAACAGCTAACGATGTTCAAATAAAAATGAATTAGCGATTTCTTTTAGCTAAGCCGTATATCACTGCAGAACCTTGTTTTTCGTTTTAGCGATATTAGCGTGGCGACTCAAAGCCTGAAATGAAACATGTTGCCTCTGTTTTTGTCACGAACAGAAAAACATCGTGAATCTGACAGGATCCAATTGGATACATCTGCTACATTTTCTGCGACGAAAGACGTTGCTACTACACTACAAAGAAAGAAAGGGATGATAATAGAAAAAAACTCTTCTGACAGGCGCAAAAAAAGAAAAAAAATGTCCACCAGAAAGTACTTCCTTATATCTACAACTCTGTTTTCATTATTTTCTTTTCTTCTCTTCAACTTCTTTACCACATTGCCATTTTATTGTAAACTGGATTAATATGTCATATTTTGCCGGGCCTTTTAATATAAAATTTATATTTGTTTTTCACTATAACTCTTATCTTCTCATTTCAGCAATTACTATTTTTATTACCTCTTCCTAACGTCCAAGACTCACAATATTCCATACTTACTTTATGAATTTAAAAGTTATATCCATATGGTATTTCAGATTCTGTGTCTTAATCGTAACCTATTTTTTTCATCAGCCAGTTTTATCTAGAGCAATTTCCTTCTTTTGATACTTACTTGTCTAGAAAAAATTCACAGCCACGTTTTTACCTTTTCCTAAGTAATTGAAAACTTTATTCAATCTAATTCTCGTCTTAGGTAATAATCAGATATAAGAGCAGCCGCTTCTCATTTCACCATTACATGCTTGAAAACAGCTTTTCCATCTACTCTACAGCAATATAATATTCTAGCAACGCTTTTTTTTCAAGATATATTCATCATTTATGTGTATCAATATTATTTCTTTTAACTCACGTTCTACCAACAATCCAGACCCTTTTCAAAGATATTACTATAACGATCTCTCCACTAATCTTTACACACGACATTCAGTACCCGCCAACATGGCCATTTGTTTGATTTTTTTTACCAGTATCTCAAATTATTTCTCTCGAATTAATCAGGTACATATTCAATATGATCGGAAACAATTACTCCATTGTCTCATTCCTAGACCATATATTGACTAATAAACTTTTATTTCTGTCTGCACTAGATAGCTATAGAGTCTCCAAAACGAGCACGCCTGTGCTGTTTTTTCGTCCCCAAGAATTCTTGACTCGATGAACGCTAACTTTTGTCCAGCTTTTTACATTACAGCTAATCCCCACTAACCTTTAATCTAGTTTCTTTAATAATAATAATAACAACAACAGCAGCAGCAGCAACAACAACAACAACAACAACAATAATAATAATAATAATAATAATAATAATAATAATATAATAATAATAATAATAATAATAATAATAATGGGCGCCGTGGAGGAGTGGGTTAGGTCGTCAATAGTCTACGAAATACGTACATCGCATTATCCTAATATTTGCTCCATTTCATATTAGCTTTTTATAGAGTTTCATATATCAAAATGTGCGAAAATTCATGAAGAATACAATAAAAAATAATTGAAGGTTGGTAGCTTTTTCCATCTTCGAAATATGTGCATATAAAAAATAAATATATAAAAATTTTGACATTCGGTCAAATTTAACTCGTCCGAATGGTCGAAATCTGCAATTCTAATCTAAAACTCTTACAGTATCGTAATATTCAATCAATTTTTCTTAATTTTGAAGCAAATTGGAAGTCTCTAGAGCAATATTTAGAATTACGGTGAACTTTTGAAATAACATTTTTTATGTCCGCGCTTGTTACGAATTCGTACATCATTTTGTGATAATATTTTTCCGGTGTTGCTTTTATTGTGTACTATGTATTATCTATCAAAAGGATTGCAATTTAGTGTACAATACAACGAAAAAAAAAAGTAACTCGTTAGCTTCGACCGGTTTTTTTGTACAGCGTGATTTGAATACAATTATCTATGAATTTTTTTTTTTGTTGCTACCATATATGGCATTATTTACATATGATAATGATATTATTTTTCATTTCTGATGATTGCATACTAAACTTCAGGCAATGAAAAAAAAATGAGCCAAAATAAATTCTTAATCTTCAAAACTAAGCGCGCTGTGATTTTTTGAAAAAATTATTTTTTCCGCTTTCGCGCTCACTCCAAACCGGCGCCGGCATACAGGAGAGGTTTTGATTTTTAGGGCTTCGTCGTAAGAGGGTTAAGTTCACCGATAACACTATCAAAGTGCGGCATCACATGCACCACATACCGATGGACAACTATGTGTGTGCATTATTCAGGAAGTTCAATTTTGATTTGAAATATGCAGACAGAGCCCTACCAGTTAGTATGCAATTTGTCTTACGATGTCGCACTCATCTTGAAAGAAGTGGCTGCTAAGCATAACTTCAAAACCTTGAAACATGATGGAGACACATTTTATTTGCTTAAAACTGGCAACATCAGATTGATAGACAGTGCCCACATGATCTGAGGATTGCTTTCCAGTAGTCTTGCATCGATTCACATCAAGCAGAAAGGAGCTTCGGAAATCACACGCCAGATGTTATCTAAATATCCTGACGAGTGCACCAAACTAGTTTTGAGCACAGGCAAACAGTATTACCCATATGACTACGTCACAGGTTTCAAAGTGTTGCAAAAACCCAGCATCCCTCCCAAAGTGTGTTTCAATTCCTCACTGACAGGGAAAAGCGTACCCTGTGAAGGATCTGAGGATGTCTGCAAAGTGTGGAATGCTGCAAACTATTCTAACTTACTGGGTTACACCGTTTTATACCTTATCATGGACGTGGGATTCTTGGGTGATGTTTACTTAGCTTGGAGGAAGGCCACTTATACACAGTTTGGACTGGACCCAGTTCACTTATTTAATGTCTACCTCCCTCTCACTAGACGCTTTTCTCCACACTTCGCGAACGCACCTCCCCCTAATTTCAGATGGGGAAACTTACCAACTGATCACTAACGACATCAGAGGCGGTTTCTGCAGTCTAGTCCAAAGGCACGCCATAGCGAACAACCCCGAGCTAAACCCACAATTTAAAGATGGTGACCGACAATCATATATCCTGTACGTCGATTTTACCTGACTTTAACCTACTGTGATGAGCAGATATAAAATTTGGATAAAATAACCGAACTCTCCCCCACATCCATCAATTCGCAGGGAGAACTCGGTTATTTCATCCTCCTCAATACTAAGAAGTTTAGGGATGATGTCATTTTCAGGACAGATGAGTTCCCTCTAGCTATACATCACATGAATGTAACCCTCCAGGATCTATCCCCTTACCCTAAAAGACTATTGGAAAAGTTTAATGTGAGGCTCCCTAAAAAAATGTCAAACTGGTTGGCACACACTTGCCAATGCAAAACCACTTAATTTGCCTCCCCCTATTGCAAACATTAATAAGACTCGATCTAGAAGTCAACATGATAAGAAAAGTTTACGAGTTCAAACATGAATTTTATTAAGGAAATACATCATAGAGAATGTGGAGAGGAGAGCAAAAAAAATCAGGGACCCCTGAAAAACAAAGGAGGGACACCCTCAAAGTCGTGATGAAACAGTCTTTTTGGCGTGACTATTAAAAACCCTTTGAACTATTGTACCAAGACAGTTGTCACCACCGATGAACCCTCACTACAAAGAAATGTGTCTAAGCACACTTACTAGTCCTTTGAAAAGATGAACAATCAGTGATACATTGTGAATCACTGCAGAGAGACCATTACAGCAGAATCTGCGATCTATGTCGGGTTCAGCATACTGTACCTGGCTAAGGATATGATGTACAAGTTCTGCTATGACGTCCTTCAAAAACTGTATGGTGACAGTTAAGCTCCTGTACACAAACACTGACAGTTTGATCTTCTCCCTGGAGACTGACAACCTCGCACACGAATTGAAGGATGTACTTAAATTCTGTATTTTGGATTGAGCAACTTTCCCAAAACTCACAAAGTGTATGATGACACGCGCAAGGGGGAACTCTGACTCGTCAGAGTTGAAACAGGCGTCGAACTTATCAGAGAGTTTATTGGTGTAAAACCCAAAGTTTATTCATATGAAACACAAAAAATTTGGTGTAACACTTTAAAAAGGATTTAAAGATGCCGCAACAAGACTATTAGTCATACCCAATATTGAGAATAATGAGATCACTTGCACCACGGTTCAGAATTTGCAGATGGTGGGAGGAACGATATGTCACACCCAACAGAGGAAGGTAGCTCTATGTTCTTTAGAATATAAGAGGTTTTACATCACCCCTTATAAATCCCTCGCTTACAGTCACTCTTTGATCCCAGTGAATGAATGAGCGGGGGGAGTGGAAAGAGTTGACGAAGAAGATGAGGAGATCCTGGCGCCCCTGCCGCCACCACCACCACCAGCCATGGCAAGCACATTCAAAGCCTCCGCCCCACCTTATGACTTTCAATCCCTCACTCCTTCACACTGCTTCCCCAAGATAAAAGGTTGTTCCAAAAGATGGAGAGTGGACAGTAAATTGGAGGTTAAGCAGCAGCAGCGTCCAATAATTGCCCTCGCAAATTCTTGGCGCAAGTTGATGTTTCCTCCCACAGCTAAGAAAAGTCGGCTCGGCCTGAGTAGACAGTGCAGTCGCTAAAATATGTCCCTGTATATACAAATTTTATCATGAATTTATAATTCAATTATTGTGAATGCATGTAAAAAAATTATAACACATCAAATCATGGCACAAACAAATTAATTTCTCTACAACTCACCTGTATATAAAAAGATTATGATGAATAAAAACATTGCACAATCTCAAATTAATTTCTCTACAATCCTCACCTGTATATAACGCTCGATGTTGTTTGACATTGGGTGTGTTTTTATATAGTCTGTTCACCTAGGGATACAATCTTCTTTTTTGACAGTTACGGTATAACCCAAAAATTTATTCAGGGCGGCTTCTTGACTTTTTCCATGCTAATTCAGGATTTGTCCTTCACCTGTCAATAAGCCAGATACAGCCATATCATACAAGCACAGTCTTACACTGATTTCTTCATTCATTGTATGAGTCATAGAGGGTTGAAACCAGTATTGTAGTTAATGAACATTGTCTTCTCACCATGTCTTTTGGAAAGTAATGACAGGTGGGTGACAGAATACTA
>NC_087200.1:68573886-68578886 GCF_015104395.2 Macrobrachium nipponense
TAAAAATGAAGTAGCGATTTCTTTTAGCTAAGCCGTATATCACTGCCAGAACCTTGTTTTTCGTTTTAGCGATATTAGCGCTGGCGACTCAAAGCCTGAAATGAAACATGTTGCCTCTGTTTTTGTCACGAACAGAAAAACATCGTGAATCTGACAGGATCCAATTGGATACATCTGCTACATTTTCTGCGACGAAAGACGTTGCTACTACACTACAAAGAAAGAAAGGGAGATAATAGAAAAAAACTCTTCTGACAGGCGCAAAAAAGAAAAAAAAATGTCCACCAGAAAGTACTTCCTTATATCTACAACTCTGTTTTCATTATTTTCTTTTCTTCTCTTCCAACTTCTTTACCACATTGCCATTTTATTGTAAACTGATTAATATGTCATATTTTTGCCGGGCCTTTTAATATAAAATTTATATTTGTTTTTTCACTATAACTCTTATCTTCTCATTTCAGCAATTACTATTTTTATTACCTCTTCCTAACGTCAAGACTCACAATAGTTCCATACTTACTTATGAATTTAAAATTATATCCATAGGTATTTCAGATTCTGTGTCCTTAATCGTAACCTATTTTTTCATCAGCCAGTTTTATCTAGAGCAATTTCCTTCTTTTGATACTTACTTGTCTAGAAAAAATTCACAGCCACGTTTTTACCTTTTCCTAAGTAATTGAAACTTTATTCAATCTAATTCTCGTCTTAGGTAATAATCAGATATAAGAGCAGCCGCTTCTCATTTCACCATTACATGCTTGAAACAGCTTTTTCCATCTACTCTAAAGCTATAATATCTAGCAACGCTTTTTTTTTCAAGATATATTCATCATTTATGTGTATCAATATTATTTCTTTTAACTCACGTTCTACCAACAATCCAGACCCTTTTCAAAGATAATTACTATAACGATCTCACTAATCTTTACACACGACATTCAGTACCCGCCAACATGGCCATTTGTTTGATTTTTTTTTTTACCAGTATCTCAAATTATTTCTCTCGAATTAATCAGGTACATATTCAATATGATCGGAAACACTTACTCCATTGTCTCGTTCCTAGGGACCATATATTGACTAATAAACTTTTATTTCTGTCTGCACTAGATAGCTATAGAGTCTCCAAACGAGCACGCCTGTGCTGTTTTTTCGTCCCAGAGAATTCTTGACTCGATGAACGTAACTTTTGTCCAGCTTTTTACATTACAGCTAATCCCCACTAACCTTTAATCTAGTTTCTTTAATATAATCAATAACAACACAGCAGCAGCAGCAACAACAACAACAACAACAACAACAATAATAATATAATAATAATAATAATAATATAATAATAATAATAATAATAATAATAATAATATAATAATAATAATAATAATGGTGCCGTGGAGGAGTGGGTTAGGTCGTCAATAGACTTAAGTCAAGTTAAGCAACATTGGGGCTGGTCAGTCGTTGGATGGGTGACCGCTCTCCTCGGTTGTTGATTCCTTGGGAAAGGATCTTTACCATAATTTCCTCAGTCTACTCAGTCTACCTATCCCTGATGGGTAGGGTCCAGCTATGGGTTAAATAGAAAAACTCAGCAATGATGGAAAGAAATGAAGGAATAAACGACAACGACGTAAATGGAACCTCTGGCAACAGAGGAGCTTCGTCCGGCAACCAGGTATTCAACCCAATTGAAGGGGAAGACGGTCAGGTACTTGGAGGTCGTCATCCAGCAACTGATCACCACAACGACAGTAATCAACAGCCTGAGATTGGAGCTACAGAGGGGGGGCAAAAAGACGAACTGAGAGAACGATGCCACAGAAGACGACAGGGAGGATGAGGTATCAAACAACGACACACGAAGAAAACACCGACGAAGAAACAGAGAGGACGGAATGGGTAGAAAAGATTAGACAATGGATGGAGCCAGATACAGAGAGAACAAAGATCCCCTCCATGAAAGCCTACAAACACCAAGAAATTAAGGGAGAAAACAAGTGAGGTCAATGAAATAATGGGCATAATACACACCACCAATATCACAGAAACAAATAACTTGACATATGCAGGAGCAAGATTAGTAGCAGAACTGATGGGGATTCGAACACCACACCAGCACAACCAACCAACCCAACAGAAACCAAAACAGCAACCTCCTTGGAAAAGGCGCCAGGGAAAAGCAATCATGGCGATGAGATCTGACTTGAGTACAGAAAAAAGGCTAAGAAGCAAGAAAACAAGGAGGACTCAACGAGAAATACAAAGAATACAAGAGAGGGGACCTAAACAACACAATAGAAGATGCAAAACAGGAGGCTTAAGGACCAAGCACATAAGATCCAACGGTACACGAACAGGAATAAGGGATACCAACAGAACAAACTATTCGGAACCAACCAGAAAAGACTATACAGCCAACTAAGAGGGGAAGACACCACCTAGAAATTCCTGAAGCCGAACCAAGTAAGAGACTCTGGGAAAACATATGGAGCAATCCGGTATCACACAAACAAACATGCAACATGGTTCCAGGAAGTCAAGGAAGAAGAAACTGGAGAATAAAACAAAGATTCACAGAGATCACGACAGACACAGTCAGACACCAACTAAAGAAATGCCAAACTGGAAAGACCCCAGGTCCCGATGAGTCCATGGATACTGGCTGAAAAACTTCAAGGCCCTACACCCACGAATAGCAGAACAACTCCAGCATTGTATCTCAAATCACCAAGCACCCAAATGGATGACCACAGGAAGAACATCCTTAGTACAAAAAGACAAGAGTAACTACAGGCCTATCACCTGCCTACCAATAATGTGGAAGTTACTAACAGGTATCATCAGTGAAAGGCTATACAACTACCTAGAGGAGACAAACACCATCCCCCACCAACAGAAAGGCTGCAGAAGGAAGTGTAGGGGCACAAAAGACCAGCTCCTGATAGACAAAATGGTAATGAAGAACAGTAGGAGAAGGAAAACCAACCTAAGCATGGCATGGATAGACTATAAGAAAGCCTTCGACATGATACCACACACATGGCTAATAGAATGCCTTGAAAATATATGGGGCAGAGGAAAAACACCATCAGCTTCCTCAACAACAATGCGCAACTGGGAATACAATACTTACAAGCTCTGGAATAAGACTAGCAGAGGTTAATATCAGGAGAGGGATCTTCCAGGGTGACTCACTGTCCCCACTACTCTTCGTAGTAGCATGATTCCCATGACAAAGTACTACAGAAGATGGATGCCGGGTACCAACTAAAGAAAGAGGCAACAGAATCAACCATCTGATTTGTTCATGGACGACATCAAGCTGTATGGTAAGAGCATCAAGGAAATAGATACCCTAATCCAGACTGTAAGGATTGTATCTGGGGACATCAGGATGGAGTTTGGAATAGAAAAATGCGCCTTAGTCAACATACAAAAAGGCAAAGTAACGAGAACTGAAGGGATAAAGCTACCAGATGGGAGCAACATCAAACACATAGATGAGACAGGATACAAATGACTGGGAATAATGGAAGGAGGGGATATAAAACACCAAGAGATGAAGGACACGATCAGGAAAGAATATATGTAGAGACTCAAGGCGATACTCAAGTCAAAACTCAACGCCAGAAATATGATAAAAGCCATAAACACATGGCAGTGCCAGTAATCAGATACAGCGCAGGAATAGTGGAATGGACGAAGGCAGAACTTCGCAGCATAGATCAGAAAACCAGGAAACATATGACAATACACAAAGCACTACACCCAAGAGCAAATACGGACAGGACTATACATAACACGAAAGGAAGGAGGGAGAGGGACAACTAAGTATAGAGGACTGCATCAACATCGAGAAACAGAGCACTGGGGGCAATATATGAAAACCAGTGAAGACGAGTGGCTAAAGAGTGCATGGGAAGAAGGACTAATAAAAGTAGACGAAGACCCAGAAATATACAGAGACAGGAGAAAGGCAGACAGAAAAGAGGACTGGCACAACAAACCAATGCACGGACAATACACTGAGACAGACTAAAGAACTAGCCAGCGATGACAATTGGCAATGGCTACAGAGGGGAGAGCTAAAGAAGGAAACTGAAGGAATGATAACAGCGGCACAAGATCAGGCCCTAAGAACCAGATATGTTCAAAGAATGATAGACGGAAATAACATCTCTCCCATATGTAGGAAGTGCAATACAAAAAATGAAACCATAAAACCACATAGAAGCGAATGCCCGGCACTTGCACAGAACCAGTACAAAAAGAGGCATGATTCAGTGGCAAAAGCCCTCCACTGGAGCCTGTGCAAAAAACATCAGCTACCTTGCAATAATAAGTGGTACGAGCACCAACCTGAGGGAGTGATAGAAAACGATCAGGCAAAGATTCTCTGGACTATGGTATCAGAACGGATAGGGTGATACGTGCAAAAGACCAGACGTGACGTTGATTGACAGTGTCAAGAAGAAAGTATCACTCATTGATGTCGCAATACCATTGGGAGCACCAGAGTTGAAGAGAAAGAGGGATGGGAAAAAATGATAAGTATCAAGATCTGAAAATAGAAATAAGATGGATATGGGATATGCCCAGTGGAAATCGTACCCATAATCATAGGAGCACTAGGCACGATCCCAAGATCCCTGAAAAGGAATCTAGAAAACTAGAGGCTGAAGTAGCTCCAGGACTCATGTAGAAGAGTGTGATCCTAGAAACGGCACACATAGTAAGAAAAGTGATAGACTCCTAAGGAGGCAGGATGCAACCCGGAATCCCACACTATAAATACCACCCAGTCGAATTGGAGGACTGTGATAGAGCAAAAAAAAAAAAAAAAGTAAAAAAAAAAAAAAAAAATAATAATAATAATAATAATATAAGTAAGAAGAAGAAGAAGAAGAATGATATGAGATATGGCAGTGGAAACTATACCCATAATCACAGAACCACTAGGCACGATCCCAAGATGCCTGAAAAGGAAGGAACCTGGAAAA
>NC_087200.1:68581338-68586338 GCF_015104395.2 Macrobrachium nipponense
GGCACCATGACTAGCAATCATTTATGGGTTTTAAATGTCTTTTCCTTGTGTTTAAGATTAATTTTCATTGAAATTGGGGATGAATATATATATTATTTAATATATATAATATATATAATTATATATATATATATATATATATCTATAATAATATAGTATTAGTATATACATATATATAATATCCTATTCGACTGGGTGGTCTATATAGTGCAGGCTCCGGGTTTCATCCTACCTCCTTAGGAGTCCATCACTTTACTTGTCTTACTATGTGCACTGTTTCTAGTACGACACACTTCTTCATGAGTCCTGGAGTTACTCCGGCATATAGTTTTTCCAGGTTCCTTCCTTTTCAGGCATCTTGGGATCGTGCCTAGTGGTTCTGTGATTATGGGTATAGTTTCCACTGCCATATCTCATATCATTCATCTTCTTCTTCTTCTTCTTCTTCTTCTTATTATTATTATTATTATTATTATTATTATTATTATTATTATTATTATTATTATTATTATTATTTATTTATTTATTTTATTTTTTTTTTTTTTTTGCTCTATCACAGTCCTCCAATTCGACTGGGTGGTATTTATAGTGTGGGGTTCCGGGTTGCATCCTGCCTCCTTAGGAGTCCATCACTTTTCTTACTATGTGTGCCGTTTCTAGGATCACACTTCTTGCATCAGTCCTGGAGCTACTTCAGCCTCTAGTTTTTCTAGATTCCTTTTCAGGGACCTTGGGATCGTGCCTAGTGCTCCTATGATTATGGGTACGATTTCCACTGGCATATCCCATATCCTTCTTATTTCTATTTTCAGATCTTGATACTTATCCATTTTTTCCCTTTTCCCTCTTTCTTTCTCAACTCTGGTGTCCCATGGTATTGCGACATCAATGAATGATACTTTCTTCTTGACTTTGTCAATCAACGTCACGTCTGGTCTGTTTGCACGTATCACCCTATCCGTTCTGATACCATGGTCCCAGAGGATCTTTGCCTGATCGTTTTCTATCACTCCTTCAGGTTGGTGCTCGTACCACTTATTACTGCAAGGTAGCTGATGTTTCTTGCACAGGCTCCAGTGGAGGGCTTTTGCCACTGAATCATGCCTCTTTTTGTACTGGTTTTGTGCAAGTGCCGGGCATTCACTTGCTATGTGGTTTATGGTTTCATTTTTCGTATTGCACTTCCTACATATGGGGGAGATGTTATTTCCGTCTATCGTTCTTTGAACATATCTGGTTCTTAGGGCCTGATCTTGTGCCGCTGTTATCATTCCTTCAGTTTCCTTCTTTAGCTCTCCCCTCTGTAGCCATTGCCAATTGTAATCGCTGGCTAGTTCTTTAGTCTGTCTCATGTATTGTCCGTGCATTGGTTTGTTGTGCCAGTCCTATGTTCTGTCTGTCTTTCTCCTGTCTCTGTATATTTCTGGGTCTTCGTCTACTTTTATTAGTCCTTCTTCCCATGCACTCTTTAGCCACTCGTCTTCACTGGTTTTCAGATATTCCCCCAGTGCTCTGTTTTCGATGTTGACACAGTCCTCTATACTTAGTAGTCCTCTCCCTCCTTCCTTTCGTGTTATGTATAGTCTGTCCGTATTTGCTCTTGGGTGTAGTGCTTTGTGTATTGTCATATGTTTCCTGGTTTTCTGATCTATGCTGCGGAGTTCTGCCTTCGTCCATTCCACTATTCCTGCGCTGTATCTGATTACTGGCACTGCCCATGTGTTTATGGCTTTTATCATATTTCCGGCGTTGAGTTTTGACTTGAGTATCGCCTTGAGTCTCTGCATATATTCTTTCCTGATCGTGTCCTTCATCTCTTGGTGTTTTATATCCCCTCCTTCCATAATCCCAGGTATTTGTATCCTGTCTCATCTATGTGTATGATGTTGCTCCCATCTGGTAGCTTTATCCCTTCAGTTCTCGTTACTTTGCCTTTTTGTATGTTGACTAAGGCGCATTTTTCTATTCCAAACTCCATCCTGATGTCCCCAGATACAATCCTTACAGTCTGGATTAGGGTATCTATTTCCTTGATGCTCTTACCATACAGCTTGATGTCGTCCATGAACATCAGATGGTTGATTCTGTTGCCTCTTTTCTTGAGTTGGTACCCAGCATCCATCTTCTGTAGTACTTTTGTCATGGGAATCATGGCTACTACGAAGAGTAGTGGGGACAGTGAATCGCCCTGGAAGATCCCTCTCCTTATTATTATTATTATTATTATTATTATTATTATTATTATTATTATTATTATTATTATTATTATTATTATTATTATAATTATTATTATTTTTTTTATTATTATTATTGTTGTTGTTGTTGTTGCTGTTGTTGTTGTTATTATTATTATTAGAGAAACTAGATTAAAGGTTAGTGGGGATTAGCTGTAATGTAAAAAGCTGGACAAAAGTTAGCGTTCATAGAGTCAAGAATTCTCTGGGGACGATAAAACAGCACAGGCATGCTCGTTTGGAGACTCTATAGCTATCTAGTGCAGACAGAAATAACAGTTTATTAGTCAATATATGGTCTAGGAATGAGACAATGGAGTAAGTGTTTCCGATCATATTGAATATGTACCTGATTAATTCGAGAGAAATAATTTGAGATACTGGTAAAAAAATCAAACAAATGGCCATGTTGGCGGGTACTGAATGTCGTGTGTAAAGATTAGTGGAGAGATCGTTATAGTAATATCTTTGAAAAGGGTCTGGATTGTTGGTAGAACGTGAGTTAAAACAAATAATATTGATACACATAACTGATGAATATATCTTGAAAAAAAAGCGTTGCTAGATATTATATTGCTTTAGAGTAGATGGAAAAGCCGTTTCAAGCATGTAATGGTGAAATGAGAAGCGGCTGCTCTTATATCTGATTATTACCTAAGACGAGAATTAGATTGAATAAAGTTTTCAATTACTTAGGAAAAGGTAAAAACGTGGCTGTGAATTTTTTCTAGACAAGTAAGTATCAAAAGAAGGAAATTGCTCTAGATAAAACTGGCTGATGAAAAAATAGGTTACGATTAAGGACACAGAATCTGAAATACCATATGGATATAATTTTAAATTCCTAAAGTAAGTATGGAACTATTGTGAGTCTTGGACGTTAGGAAGAGGTAATAAAAATAGTAATTGCTGAAATGAGAAGATAGGAGTTATAGTGAAAAAACAAATAGAAATTTTATATTAAAAGGCCCGGCAAAATATGACATATTAATCCAGTTTACAATAAAATGACAATGTGGTAAAGAAGTTGGAAGAGAAGAAAAGAAAATAATGAAAACAGAGTTGTAGATATAAGGAAGTACTTTCTGGTGGACATTTTTTTTTTCTTTTTTTTTGCGCCTGTCAGAAGAGTTTTTTTCTATTATCTCCCTTTCTTTCTTTGTAGTGTAGTAGCAACGTCTTTCGTCGCAGAAAATGTAGCAGATGTATCCAATTGGGTCCTGTCAGATTCACGATGTTTTTCTGTTCGTGACAAAAACAGAGGCAACATGTTTCATTTCAGGCTTTGAGTCGCCAGCGCTAATATCGCTAAAACGAAAAACAAGGTTCTGCAGTGATATACGGCTTAGCTAAAAGAAATCGCTACTTCATTTTTATTTGAACATCGTTAGCTGTTTAATGTAATGTCAACAGTGATCATTCCTCATCCCCAAATTCTTAAGTAAACATTGAACTATTGTATACAAATTCACACAAATAAGTAATTCCTACCTCCAGCTTAATAGGGTGGCGTACTAAAATCTATGGTCAAATAGAGTGCTGTTTCACCAACGAAAATTAAAATAAATACCCTATATATTACTAGAAATAGTTGTTCTGTGCGGTCTAACATGCACATTATTTATTTTTTTTACATTTTAATTCTAATAAATAAATCATAAATAGCTATCCCAAAATTCCTGTATCTTTAGCTCAACACAAAACACCCTTTTCAGACCTTTTTAGGTTTTTCTATAGTCCTTTCCTACCCCTCCAACAAGAATAATAGCAAGAACAACAGCAATACCAACGACAACGACAACGACAACAAAATAGTTTGTAGGCTTACTCCCCGAGTAAGCGAAAACTATATGACTAGGACTGAGAAGATATCCTGTTGCTTCATCATTTATAGTCGCTGTTCTAAAGTAAATACAGTTATGGCAGAGGAAGGACTATAATATCAAGCTCCTCTTAATTAAACGTATTACTGAATTGCTGGTAATCGGAAGCTTAATATATAGATGAACCCTTCATGTAATTATTATATCTGGCTCTACTTAGAAGCTGACCTTTTATAAATCCCATTATCAGAGACAAAGGGTAAGCGCTATCAGAATGCCATTTATAGTTTTCTGTGAAAGAAAAAGAAGAAACTATTGTCCCCGGCTTTGTATGTCCGTCCGTCCTAACTTTAGTCTGTCTGCCCTCAGATCTATAAAAACTACTGAGGCTACAGGGCTGCAAATTGGTATTTTGATCATCCACCCTCCAATCATCAAACATACAAAATTGTAATCTTCTAGCCTCAGTAGTTTTTATTTCATTTAAAGTGAAAGTTAGCCATGGATCGTGCATCTAGCAGCGCTTTCCGGAGCCATGGGACGCACCCTCGCTCTACCGTCTCTGGTGAGCAACCTTGTTTATGTTGTTTGTCTTACCCGTTGCACTGCTTTTCAGAAAAAAATATTCTTAACAGCAGATAATAAGGTTTGACATTTGATTCCGTTTTTAAGTACTAACATTGAATGATTGTTCTTCTTTGAGAGCTTCTAGCGAAAAGTTAGCTATTTTCAATATTTCCTTTTCTGTTAAGTTCGTTTTTTTTCATGTTTTCCTAAATTATAAAAAAAGATACCATTTGAGTTTAATAATAAATGTTTTCATGAATCATTGAGTGTATCAAAAACATAATACCCTAATGATATATTTCAGACGAACAACATTTTGGAACAGAGACATAAATTCAATTCATTTTTCTACCCAGATAATATGATACCTTAAAAT
>NC_087200.1:68591338-68613111 GCF_015104395.2 Macrobrachium nipponense
CCCCATTTTGCTCAAGATATACTCTAACAGATGAAAAAAAACCACCATTTCAAATAAATATGAATATAAGTGAAAAAATTCTAAGTCCTTTAACCTAACCTAACCCACTAAGTAAAAAAATTCTAAGTTCCTTAACCTAACCTAACCTACTGAGTGGAAAAATTCTAAGTCCCTTAACCTAACCTAACCCAACATAACCTGACCCACCAAGTAAAAAAATTCTAAGCCCCTTAACCTAACCTAACCTAACCCAACCTATTGGCTCAAGATATACTCTACAGATAAAAAAAAAAACATTTCACACAAATATGAATATGAAGGAAAAAAAATCTAAGTCCCTTAACCTAACCTAACTTAACCTGACCCACATGAAATACTCAGCACCATTTTGGCTCAAGATATACTACTCTTCGGACAAAAAAACCACCACTTCACATAAATATGAATCTGAGGGAAAAAATTCTAAGTCCCCTAACCTAACCTAACCTAACCCACATGAGTATATGAAAAATATGAATATGAGGAACAAATCTTAAGTTCCATAACATAACCTAACCCACGTGAGTGAGTATATGAAAAGATATGAATACGAGTAAAATAAATTATAATTGACAAAATCAAAAAATAATTATTACCTTTTTTTCAACAAATGCATACACTCCTTGTATTTTACCACCAGAACTCCATTGAGAACATTTCACCCTTCTGAAATACGTGAAATAGTATTCTGTCACCCACCTGTCATTACTTTCCAAATGACATGGTGAGAAGACAATGTTCATTAACTACAATACTGGTTTCAACCCTCTATGACTCATACAGTGAATGAAGAAATCAGTGTAAAGACTGCGCTTGTATGAATTATATGGGTGTATCTGCCTTATGGACAGGTGAAGGACAAATCCTGAATTAGCATGGAGAAAGTCAAGAAGCTGCCTGAATAAATTTTTGGGTTTATACCGTAACTGTCAAAAAAGAAGATTGTATCCCAAGGTGAACAGTCTATATAAAAACACACCCAGTGTCCAACAACATCGATACTCGAAGTTGAAGGCAGAGTATTAGATATAAAAACTAAGGGTTTATTCCTATTCGCAGGTATTATGAATGTGCCCACTTCATCCGAAGCGAACACACCTAAATATTTAATAACACTCCCTAGCAAACCTTGTAAAGCAGTCTCAATTTCTTTCGTATCCATCACTCCTAACCCCTAATATCACACTGAACAACTCTATTTGAATCAATTGTTAAAATACCCTTGGTGTCTCCGAACAATAAAATCATGCAAGGATGAGGCGCGACTGTTCCCAGCTTTATAGATATTCTCAAACTAGCTGAAATTTCAACCGGCACCTCCTAATGTCTTCTGCATCTCGTAAAACAATTGTGTGTCAGTATTAGAAAAATGACAGTTGATATTATACAATGTATTCCTATTAACAGTGATGTGCATGCTATTCAAGTCGTATGTGCCAAAGTGCAAACTAATGGCTGCGTAATTCCCTGAAAACGTTTGCATACCAATCATAGCTAACATAATCTTTTCAGGTATGCAGGTGTTGAAAGGTTGATCTATTAAAATGGAATCCTGATTCTGCCCAAAAACATATGTTTTATATAAAGGCTTATCAAATATATATGGTATAGGGCTAACCACTAGAGCTGAATTTAAAGCAGACATGGGGTTATAATGGGGGGTAACCCGATCAATCCACAACTTGGCTTTTTCTATATTCAGTTCGTTTAAGTGAGCGTCGGTGTGCGCATCCATCACCCAGTTGTTATTAGCCATTTCGAGCCTTATCATCAAATCCACGAAAACCAACACATACATGTCTATACTTGCTAGAACTATAAGTAGTGGAAAGTATATGTGAACTCTTCTCATCTTAATGGAGCTCATCACCCAAGTTTCCTACCTACTTGTCTGTCCGAAAGAAGGGACTGTTTAGGTTTGTGTAACACCATGCATAACGTGAAAATCACCGCGGAAAATCCCGCTCATACCAAAAGTCAGCAGCACGCTGGTTTTCTCACTCTTGAGCATTTTTATGTATGATTGATAGTTAAAAACAGGACATGATTCCACCAACTTTTCGTTCAAGAAGACAAAGATGGATTTAAAAAGCGTATTGCTTATACCGTTAACAAGTGCAACTTGTGCATAGCCTGGCAGCTGTGCATCTCCCCTAACCACTGTGATGTATAATTCCAAAGTTATACTCAACAAATCCAAGAATGACCCCGTGACACCGTTAATACGAAACTCGATATAGTTATCACTAAGGATTTGATTTATAGAATTGTTGCTAGGTGTGAAATCCAACCTCTCCTTTGAATTAATCAAACTTTGTTCACATTTGGGAATAATTCTGAGATGCCCGCGATATATGGAGAGACGGGAACCTTGTTTCCTGTCCCTGGCACATTGGGAAACACACCTGCCATTTCACAAAAATTGCAAAAGGGAGAGAATGCATGCGTGCGCGCCCACTGACAAAGGGTGACTGAATTAAAGATCATACACATCCTTGTTATATTTACTTCTTGATTTAATCCGTCTATTCTTCTTTCTCCTATTCTTCCTCGTCTTCGTAGCTGACCGAATGAGTGTACGTTTCACTCCACCCAACCTTTTCCTGTTGACCTTCCCACTACCACATTTAATGCGTCTATCCGTACTTTTGAGAGCTGTCACTCCGCACCTTTTTCAAGATTCCCTCAGGAGCAGCTGATTGTTCACTACATCCGAAAGCACCGATCTACCAAACTCTTTAACTGAAGGTTTAGCAGCATTGAACAGGAAAGGGAGTACCTTGCGTGCAGTGCTGGCCATTGCTGAAAATACACCTCCACCTCTTCTATGACTTGGATAGAAAACTGAAATGTCTTCTAGACCCACTCCCTTTCTTAAGGGTTTGGGCAAGAACAACATTTTCAATTCGAGCTCTGAGGGTGGGGTGAAGATGACCATCATAACTGTTAAAAAAAACCTTTAATCTCTCCCTTGAATATTATGCAGAGCGCTCGTTTGAGCGTTCATAATTACACGAGCTTGCGAAAGTGAATAACGTAAAGCAGGAAAAGAATGCAGGTTTTATACATACATGCACAAGTCATTATTGATATGAATGCGCCTTCCATTCTGGACGGTGATGATGATTGAAATCTATTCTAGAATATTCGTGTTCAGTGCTTTGTATATCCCTCTGCCGCTCTCTAATGTAAAATAATCCAATATATTTACTAGTTTCCCTCCAAAAGCAGTCGGTTGAACAATATCAGTGTAGAATGTACCTTTTATTTCTTCTCCCGCTAAATCTTCTAAGATGTAAACTGTAGGATTTTGTAAAGTGATGAGCTTCTTGATTTTAAAAATTTCTAGTGTTTTGAACTGTGTATCCTCTCCTGAAAGCAGCTTTCCGGTTTTCGTCAGCCATGCATACGGTGTCTCCAACGTTCAAGGTTGAACTGATTCAGTCTGTTGTTGGAAAGGCATTTTTATACGCTCTCGAGAACTAACTTGTAGTGTCCGCTTTAGTCTTCATGGCATGCACCTCCTTGGGCGTCTGCCCATTCCCTAATCTCTTGTGCGGTGAGTTGTTATAGCTCTCGACTATGTCTTTCAGAATGTCGATATATTTCAATGCGTTCTTGTGTGGAAAGTCTGTATATTCGGTTATTAATGGTTCTTATTACCATTTCAGCTATAGAAGCTTTAATTTCCCATGAGTAGACGCTTTATAACAAGACATTCCTACTTTTTAGATATTTCCTCACATGGTTGTTATAATATTCCCTACCTTCGTACCTGTTCAGATGGGACAGCCCTGAAATATCACTAGATTCTAGAAACACTTTTAGAGCATCGTGCACTGTGACACCGTCTTCCTTTTTCAGAAGGAGGATGCGCAAATACCTCGAAAATTGGTCGATGAAGAATAGCAAAAATTTACAACCTTCATTGTGTGGAGCGAGTTTTGACATGTCAGCCAGATCTGTACTGGCCACCGCTCGAGGTTTGGATGAAATGATTTTCCTCCTTAGAAACATTTGCGTGTGGTTTTATGTAGGGTGTATGATGGCTGGTCGCGTAAAAAACCTGTGACGTCCACTTTAGTTATGCTCCTGTCCTCCTTCTTTGCTGCTTTGAGTAGCACATTCACACCACTAAAACAACTAGGTTGCATTACATTCTCATATAAATTCCTGAGCAGTTGGAACTGTCCTTCAGTCATATTTGTACATGATTTGGTATTCGATCTCTCCGAGGATATTCATTCTCCAGCTGAACAACTGTCCACCCAAAGTTTCAATCTGTCCAATGCCCCAGTTCTTCATGAGGATGTAATGGGAGCAACTGAGACTGATGTTCCTGCTGAATTTACCCAAGTGGAACGTGTTCTGGGTTATGAAAATCACTGATATGCCCTAATGCCATCCTGCAGTGAATACCTGGGTGACGAATTTATTGTCACTGGCTTTGAGAAAACAGTCGTCCAGTACAAATAATAGACCTTTACCATCCTCCATTCCTCTTTCTGTGTAATCTAATGGGTTCAGTATCTTTGGATACTGATACCTATGGTGTGATGTCTTTCCAGAGGGTGTTCACTCATCCCACATTATAAAATACAGTGAAAGTTGGTTTCATACATTTCAATAATGTTCTGACATAGGATAAATTTTCCACAGTTGCTGAAACCTACTTTGATAATTCGTGCAGGAATGGTGAAACGGTTTAAGATTTCTCCCTGGAAGGGACCCATTTCCATGGTTACAGGTAAAACACTACTGAACAGATGCAATGTTTACCTGGGCGTTATATACAGGTGAGGAATGTAGAGAAATTAATTTGATTGTGCAATGTTTTTATTCATCATAATCTTTTTATATACAGGTGAGGGTTGTAGAGAAATTAATTTGATTGTGCCATGATTTTATGTGTTATAATTTTTTTACATACATTCACAATAATTTGAATTATAAATTCATGGATAAATTTGTATATACAGGGACATATTTTAGCGAATGACATGTCTACTCAGGCCGAGCCGACTTTTCTTAGCAGTGGGAGGAAACATCAACTTCGCCCAAGAATTTGTGAGGGCGATTATTGGACGCTGCTGCTGCTCAACCTCCAATTTACTATCCACTCTCCATCTTTTGGAACAACCTTTTATCTTGGGGAAGCAGTGTGAAGGAGTGAGGGATTGAAAGTCATAAGGTGGGGCGGAGGCTTTGAATGTGCTTGCCATGGCTGGTGGTGGTGGTGGCGGCAGGGGTGCCAGGATCTCCTCATCTTCTTTGTCAACTCCTTCCGCTCCCCCCGCTCATTCATTCACTGAGATCAAAGGGTGACTGTAAGCGAGGGATTTATAAAGGGTGATGTAAAACCTCTTATCTTCTAAAGAACATAGAGCTACCTTCCTCTGTTGGGTGTGACATATTGTTCCTCCCACCATCTGCAAATTCTGAACCGTGGTGCAAGGGATCTCATTATTCTCAATATTGGCTATGACTAATAGTCTTGTGGCGACATCTTTGAATCCTTTTTAAAGTGTTACACCAAATGTTTTGTGTTTCATATAAATAAACTTTGGGTTTTACTCCGATGAACTCTCTGATAAGTTTGACGCCTGTTTCTACTTTGACGAGTCCGAGTTCCCCCTTGCGCGTGTCATCATACACTTTGTGAGTTTTGGGAAAGTTGCTCAAATCCAAATACAGTTTAAGTACATCCTTCAATTCGTGTGCGAGGTTGACAGTCTCCAGGGAGAAGATCAAACTGTCACCATACAGTTTTTGAAGGACGTCATAACAGAACTTGTACATCATATCCTTAGCCAGGTACAGTATGCTGAACCCGACATAGATCACGGATTCTGCTGTAACGGTCTCTCTGCAGTGATTCACAATGTATCGCTGATTGTTCATCTTTTCAAAGGACTTGTAAGTGTGCTTAGACACATTTCTAAGTAGTGAGGGTTCATCGGTGGTGACAACTGTCCTGGTGCAATAGTTCAAAGGGTTTTTATAGTCACGCCAAAAAGACTGTTCATCAAGACTTTGAGGGTGTTCCTCTTGTCAGGGTCTGATTTTTTTGCTCTCCTCTCTGCATTCTCTATGATGTATTTCCTTAAATAAAATTCATGTTTGAACTCGTAAACTTTTCTTATCATGTTGACTTCTAGATCGAGTCTTATTAATGTTTGCAATAGGGGGAGGCAAATTAAGTGGTTTTGCATTGGCAAGTGTGTGCCAACCAGTTTGACATTTTTTAAGGGAGCCTCACATTAAACTTTTCCAATAGCCTTTTAGGGCAAGGGGATAGATCCTGGAGGGTTACATTCATGTGATGTATAGCTAGAGGGAACTCATCTGTCCTGAGAATGACATCATCCCTAAACTTCTTAGTATTGAGGAGGATGAAATAACCGAGTTCTCCCTGCGAATTGATGGATGTGGGGGAGAGTTCGGTTATTTTTTCCAAAGGCATTTTATATCTGCTCATCACCGTAGGTTAAAGTCAGGTAAAATCGACGTACAGTATATATGATTGTCGGTCACCATCTTTAAATTGTGGGTTTAATTAACTCGGGGTTGTTCGCTATGGTGTGCCTTTGGACTAGACTGCAGAAACCGCCTCTGATATCGTTAGTGATCAGGTGGTAAGTTTCCCCATCTGAAGTTAGGGGGAGGTGCGTTCGCGAAGTGTGGAGAAAAGCGTCTAGTGAGAGGGAGGTAGACATTAAATAGTAAACTGGGTCCAGTCCAAACTGTGTATAAGCGGCCTTCCTCAAAGCTAAGTAAACATCACCCAAGAATCCCACATCCATGATAAGGTATAAAACGGTGTAACCCAGTAAGTTAGAATAGTTTGCAGCATTCCACACTTTGCAGACATCCTCATATCCTTCACAGGGTACACTTTTCCCTGTCAGTTAGGAATTGAAACACACTTTGGGAGGGATGCTGGGTTTTTGCAACACTTTGAAACCTGTGACGTAGTCATATGGGTAATACTGTTTGCCTGTGCTCAAAACTAGTTTGGTGCACTCGTCAGGATATTTAGATAACATCTGGCGTGTGATTTCCGAAGCTCCTTTCTGCTTGATGTGAATCGATGCAAGACTGAAAAGCAATCCTCAGATCATGTGGGCACTGTCTATCAATCTGATGTTGCCAGTTTTAAGCGAATAAAATATGTCTCCATCATGTTTCAAGGTTTTGAAGTTATGCTTGGCAGCCACTTCTTTCAAGATGAGTGCGGCATCGTAAGACAAATTGCGTACTAACTGGTAGGGCTCTGTCTGCATATTTCAAATCAAAATTGCACTTCCTGCATAATACGCACACATAGTTGTCCATCGGTATGTGGTGCATGTGATGCCGCACTTTGGTAGTGTTATCGGTGAACTTAATGTTGCAACCTTTGCAGCGTGTAGCCTGTTCAAACTGGCGGGTTGTTTTAGAGGTCTTGCTAATTTTGTGTGTTACCATCGTCTCACGTATCCTGGCCCAGTCTTCGGCTATTTTTACTAGAAAATCGTTGATGCAACGTTCACCTACACCTACTCTGTCCATACAGTATTCATCGCTTCTGCCGTCGATGATTGCATAGCAATACGCGTACGCTTTCCGCCTCGACACAACTCACTGGTCTTCATCTGAGTCAGGCTGTCTGCTGTTCGCTTCAAAATCTAAGATGGCGATGTGCAAGGTTTTATTCAATGCTTTTGCTTTTTCAAACTGTTTAAATTGGTCGGGCTCTGGGTATAGAACTGTGGTTAGGGTTGAACAACTTCAGGTGTAGGCATCGCCAATGGCGGGGGTATTAAACAAGGTTAGACATTGATAACACATGCCACATGTGTATTCTCTCCTCGTTGTCTTTACCCCGTGGTGGAATGCCTTTGCGTAGGTGAACATGTCTTTGATGAGCGCAAGGTGGTCATCTGTGATTGGCAGTAGAGTGACAGAGTGACCAGTTGGGGACATGACGTGTAACCCCCCTTTCTAGCGAGATGCACAGTCCAACGTTTTTTCTAATGTTTTCCCATGACCAGTTCACACAATTTGTACTCATAGATGTTAGGGTTGTTGTCTTTTTCCAATGTCTTGAGGGAGTCGCTGTTCAGTGGCATGTTGAGTGTGTGTTTAATGCTAATACGATTCGTCCTAATCCGATTTTTAACATCCCTGGTGAGGTTTTTACCTGGTGTGTTGTGGCTTTTACTGAGTAGCACATATGCTTCTAGCGCTGTAATGAAGCAGTTGTACCCGGATTCAATGTTGACGACTTGGCTGCCGCCCCTGACCCCCTCAGGATACTCTTTAAAGTTTGCTATGTTCACCATTTCTCACCGCAAGATGTTGAATTGCACGCTGTGTAGCTACGCAATGTGCCAATCTGAACCCTCGCTTAAGTTGAGCCTGTCTTCAAGGTTGCTCGCCGTGTATTCAATAGTTTCATCATGCGATTCGTACACTGTGTCCACCAATGTTAGCACGGGTGGCGTATTAATGTAAAAAGAACCCGTTTCACAGGTGGTACCACTGCCACCCACCATTCTCTGCCTGGTGATAATGATGCACAGGTATAACATGACAGAGTGTTTGTAAGACATCCTCGCTGAGCTGTGTTCTGTTAATTCCGAGTGCCGTTGTCAAGTCAGTGTGCATTCCTACTGCAGTTGAATAAGTGATAGTACTCACAATTCAGTTTGCCTCCTCTCCTTCCCTGTTAAGCAGCGTCTGCTGTTGTTTGGCACCTCCTCCTTGACAGTAACCTCCTCTCGACAATGTTTCCCTTACATTTTCCCCATTCGGTGGAGCTGTGGCAGCATTCACAGTGGAACCTGCAAAAAATAGGAATAACAAATAGAGAATCTAATAAAAGTAAACTGGTTGTTTTAAAAGTGAATGTTGCAATGATGATGTGCATTTTTTTGACACAGAGTCACATCTCGACAAACTTCTGAATAAAAAGAATTATTCTCACCGGCTTGTCGAGTGGTGCTCCCTGCTGTACCTCCTGTTAAGGATCATCCCACTTCGGGTCTGTTCCCACCCCTGTTCGCTTCTCTTCTTTCAATGTTGACAGCAGACTCAGCTGTCCTCTGGCTAGTTCGAGCCTTCGGTGCCGCATATATATGCCACGGCAAAGGAATTTCAATGGAGCTGTCACTAGTAGTTTCCTCGCCGTTGTTGCTGGTGGAATTACCCATGTCTGCTTGTGGAGATGTAGAGTAGATCAGCCTGTTGGCGTACTGATGTGGGTCTTGCTGCTGTTATTTGAGCTTAAATACCAGCGGTAGCAATCGTAAATGTCTTTTCACTTCAGGTCTCAGGGATTAACTCACATCAGCTAAAGCTGCGGAATTATCAGTGCATGTGTGTGCAGGTGGATACAATCGTCTTTTTATTACCCTCGTATGAGGTTTCACTAAAGCAGTATATCTTGTTGTGTGTGTGTGTGTGTGTTATGTGCATGACACTGGACATGGAAACAGATTATCGAGCTGTGATAGTTGCATTGTGTTGTGTGTCTCGTGTGAATGCGCACCATTGCGATATGACATGTTGTGCACCTGGCAGTATGTCACGAAGAAACGGTGACTCATATTCATATTTATGTGAATGGTGGTTTTTTCATCCGTAGAGAATATATTGAGCCAGAATGGGCTTGGGTATTTTCAAGTGGTCATGGAATGGTGGTTTTTTCATCCGTAGAGTATATCTTGTGACAAAATGGGGTTGGATATTTGCAAAGGGTAGAGCAAAACCATGGTTCTCCTATCCCAAGAGTTCTTCATGAGCCATTTTGGGGTTCTTTTCTGAACTATAGCGAAATATTTGGTGGTTTTCCCGTGGAGTCATTAATGGTCAATGTACATGAGGTTAAGATAAGGGCGAACTTATGGGGTTTATCACCTGTGAGCCGAATTGGGGTCGATGTTTTTTTTGTTTGAGGTTTTTTTTTGTTGGAAGGGATTCCCACCGAAACTGAGGTTTCCTTCTTCCCTACTCATACCCATGTGTTTTCAGGAGCAGACTCCACCTCGCCATTCAAGAAAATGTTCATCCTGTTTCTGAAGGATTTATAGCCAAAGGGTTTCAGGATTTTTTCCTTTTCTTTTCTCTGCCTTTTTAGCATTCTCTAAAGCTATGTTTGTACATGAGCAATGGTGAGATTATAAGGCACATAATGTCCGTTCACCTATTAGACATTTTTTTCTCTTGTTACAGACTAGCTAACCCATGCACTAAGCCATAATAATAATAATAATAATGATAATAATAATACTGTTAAAAAGAATGGCAGAATTAAGCGAGTTGATTTTTATATATTGTTTTTTCTATTTCCTTACAATTCGCTTCTCAGGCTCAGCGATGTTTCTGAGTAACTGACCAATATTCATATTGGGAATTTTCAAAAATCATAAATGCTGAAGGTAATCTTTTATTAGAACAGGATATCAGGTCCAGGTCAAGCAGGGGTCGTCGTCAGTGCTGGTATTATTCCGTAGGCGTAGTTCAGTTCGGTGCCGGGTTCGTCTTCGGTTTAGGGGCTGGTATTGGAGCTGGTATAGCTGGTATATCTGGTATTACGTAACGTTTCGACCTTCTCGCAGGTCATCCTCAGACGAGTCGTTTGAAGAGACTGTAGCAAGGAAGTCTGTGGGGCGGTATTTATAGCGGCTCGGACCTAGAGTTGCATTCTCATTGGTCGGGCCGGTCTTGGACGAAGTCGTGGATCTCGCCTCGAAGGTCTCGGGGATTCTCTCGTGCGAGCGCCACAGTAGTGTGCCTGGGGATGAACGACAGGAATTCCGTCCGTAGCAGGAATCCTGTCATCCCGTGGGGGCTCCTGATCATCTGGTATTGTCGGGGGGTCGTTCGCTACTCTCCGCGCGGCGGTGGGAAGGAGAAACTTTTCTTGGGTGATGTTAAGATTTGGTTTCTCCTTGCCTATATGGAGGGCTTCCAAGAGGCGCAGACGTCGGGGATCCGTTGTCTGGTCTATTATTTCGATATTAGGAATAATATCATTTCTCTTTATCCGTTTGTTATGAGCAGTCCTGGCGTGGTTGAAGATTGCTCCTTCTTGAGCGTGGCAAGAGATTCGCTTGGAGAAACGCATGGAGGTCATACCGACGTATTTGCCGAGGCATCCTCGGACGGGGCATGTGTAACGGTAGACCACACTCGTCTTCTTCAAGGGATCCTGCAGGGGCGCCGAAGGGTTGTTTCTCATCACCAGGCTGCTCGCTTAATTCTGCCATTCTTTTTAACAGTATTTGCCTAAACGAGGGTCTTCTACCAAGATAATAATAATAATATAATAATAATAATAATAATAATAATAATAATAATAATAATAATAATAATAATAATAATAATAATAAACGAAACATCATCATTAAAATAAAGTGAAGT
This sequence comes from Macrobrachium nipponense, assembly GCF_015104395.2. Lineage (NCBI taxonomy): Eukaryota > Metazoa > Arthropoda > Malacostraca > Decapoda > Palaemonidae > Macrobrachium > Macrobrachium nipponense. Next base: position 68,602,784 of record NC_087200.1, read on the forward strand.
TAGTTATACCATGACGAAAATGCAGTGCTTAATTCAGAAAGCCGTTAAAATCCTTTGTGGGCTTCGCTGAATTCGGTTGACACAAAACGTCCCTTCGCCCTGCGTCCCTCTTTTGTGTTTTGCATTCATGAACCTCATGACCCGTCCCAACTCCAGCCCCCGCTTCCGTTCTCTTTACTTTTTATTTCATGTGACTTTTTTTCCCCGTTGTTTATTCGTGGGACAAACTCTACCCGGAAGCTTCGCTACTGATAGAACAAAACTGAAATAAAATAAAATCATCATTTTCCACTGTTACCATCTCGTCTAATATCACGTTCATTTCCATTCCATGGATACGTGGCTGTCGGTTCAGACCTTGATCTTCTTGTTGACGTTATTGACGACTGGTTTACGTTAAAGTCGTATTAGTTTTGGGTGGATTTCAGTTGTACAATCAACATGTATGCATACGTACAAGTACACATAATCATTATGTATATATATATATATATATAATATATATATATATATATATATATATATACATGCATACATACATACATACATACATACATATATATGTATAATTTGTTGGCTCACGGGTGAGAACCATCGAACCCAACATATTCATGACGCACAGTGGAGCCTTAAAAGAGGTGGCGGAGTGGTTTAAAGCTGGGGTCACACATTAACGTATCACAACGGCATATGTCCACGAATGTGGATCGTGGGCATCTTCGCGGTGAAATTACCTTGAACATCTGGTAAACAAGACACGGGCTGACGGACGTAAAGTCAGCAACATACAATTACATTGCGCCGCAAAGGTACGCAAAACGCAAGCATAGTGTGACGCCTACCGGAACTGGCCTGGCAAAGTCCTACACCACCTGAAAGATTTTGCGTTACAAAGCACGGCGCACTGACATACTTACGCCAAGAGTGTAACATACTACGTTGTTGACACACGTAAACTTCATGTCAGTACCTCGCCCAATGTTGTGGGGCTGTAGGGAACAACAAGGCCGGCCTGTAAACAGAGAATTATTCGCCCCTGTTCTGAATCATTATGGAGAACTTTGAGGAGATTCTCGAACTTGTAACACCACCAAACACCTTCATCAAAGAATCAATGGGGAACATTTTGGATTATATAGAAGGCAGCATGCTTTTGCAATGAGTGAAGATGCATCTTGCAAGGAGAAACCAGAAGATTATGAGAAGGCAAAGGAGGGTCTGACGTGGCTCTGGGAAGAGCGCAAAAACCTTGCCCTCTTGATTGCGCGCAATTGATGAAAGACAGATGAGGATAGAGATAGAGAGAGAGATTTATGCACAATCCAATCCATCTCTTGCGGGAAACTGCTTTATCAGCGGGCAAATTGGCTCAGGAAAATGGATCATTTCTTCTACCTGGCAATCTTGGTCATTAACGACCTGTAATTCATATAATTGAGGAGCTCGGGATCCCCTTCGTTATCGATGTTCGAAAAGTTCTGTGTGCTGAGAGAGAGAGAGAGAGAGAGAGAGAGAGAGAGAGAGAGAGAGAATACTTTTAACTCTGAATTATATGTGTGTACACGTAACAGAGATAGAATGATAAAGGTATACATTGTACACAGCTTACTTAATATCTGGAGTCCCTCCGAATTTAGCTATTTCATTTCATTAAGAAAGTGGCCTAAGTGATTTGCCCTTGTCATCAGAGGCCTTCCACACCTTGGCCTTGTGCTTGTAGGCAGCCATCCCCTTTGTTGTACATGAATTGGGCCTCGTGTTCAAGCCACTACCCCACCAGCCTCTCATTTTCGTCCGACAGGATGACACAGAGGTTCTTCTTATGCCGCAGTGGCATGTCGTCCTTGACGTCTTGGCTATCCTATGTCTCGATCAAGGGAACATCCTGTCCAATGTCAATGTGGGTAGCATCATGGAGAGTTTCCGTGTCGCTGTCATCACTATGTATCTCATCCAATCCGACTCCAGTAGGTGGGAGGTGACATTTCCCTCATCCTGAGTGTCTGCAGGGGTGACTGTAGGTGTCTTCTCCGGGCCGAAAGAAGGTCCTGCAAGAAGATGTGATGTCGATGGCCTCTTCCTTGGTCCTTTTGTGAGGTTCGGCATCTTGAAGGGCATTGTGGAGAGTACTCAGAGGAGGCTGCTGGTCTCGGAGAAAGAAACAACATCTGGCCTGAGGGTGCCGACCTGACCTTTTATACCATGCTACAGTGTTGCCACGTCATACAGGATTGTAAACATGTGAGTCAGTTTTCCCGTAAGCTATCGCGTAATGAGGAAGCCCAATTGCTGTGTGGCGGGAAGAAAACTGCAGCAGCGAACAATGCCATTGAGCCCAGCACCTACCCTGTTGCAGTCATCGTGGGTCCCATGTGCAACGCCTGAGGCTACGTCAGGTGACATTTGGCGTGACCTCCAACGACTTCTTTTGAACATTTCAAAACAGGAGAGGCCTACAGCGCTCCCCTGGGTGGTGCACAGAGCCCAGCCAACCCGTCACCGTACGTCCACGATTTTACGTGTGTTTTACGGAACATTTACAGTTTACTGACATAAGCTGTTGCTGAGTACCAATTTCCGCAGATGCATGGGCGTGCGTGTGTTGATACGTGAATGTGTGACTTTAGCATAAGGCTTCATTGTGCGTCCTGAATTTGCACATTTGAAACCAGTCCTGTATGTAGTATGCTCAACAAAGACATACTCGTCCGAAACAGAAGTCCCTTATCAGACGTGTTGACATGTTATGAGAAAACGGAGACCTCGAGCTCCCCTAATCTGAGGTATTGACATATTATTTTAGATTATGTTATGCAAAATCTGGACATACATTTTTAGACACCCTATAACTCTACGCTAAATAAGGAATCTGAAACTGTTTCAAACACTTTTCTAACAATTCATGCATTCAAGAGAGGAAATATGCGTTATGAAAGTAGCAGCATATAATATATATATATATATATATATATATATATATATATATATATATATATATATATATATATATATATATATATAGTGTGTGTGTGTGTGTGTGTGTATGTCCATATGTATATATGTGTGTGCACTTCATCTTCCTCATTTCACTATCGACCAATGACCCAACATTCAATCCTCCGGCAAATGGATGCCATGTCTTAGGGTCGGCAGAAAGTTAGAAGATTGGTCCCATATACCTAAATACTTTCTGAAATACAGAAACATATTACCCTTCGGACTTCATAAAAAAATGGAGGATCTACTGATTGAATTGTTTTTTTTTTTTACCAAATTGATTTAAAGCTATTTATCATAATTTCACTTTCATATGCTGAGGAGGCTTGAATATATTAGTGCCATTCAAGCCTATTTAGAAGAGAAAAGGTGAATATATTTGCAGAGTTCTCTTAAAGTACTTTGGTTTAAGTTTTTTTCAGTGAAAAGTGTGTAATTCATGTTAAAATTAAGATTACTGATAATAGACGTTATTATGGCTTTGTTGGCTGCCCATATAATCAGAAAGACAATCTCACACCATTACAACTCGGTAGAATATTTCGGTTTGTTGATTTCAATTAGTGCTTTTAATGAATAAAAACTGTATGCTTTTTTACGATGTGATACTATGCACTTAATTTTCATGACAACTCTTTTATTTTTATTCATCTGATAGATTTAATTTGGTTTATGTTGTTGGTACCTATAACACTGCCAGATATATGAATTTGGCGAACTTTAAGCATAAATAAGAAAAAAATGCTGCTTAGGTTAGAGCGCTACAAGTTGGTATGTTTAATGACTGGAGGGTGAATGATCAACATACCAATTTGCAGCCCTATAGGATCAATGGATTTTAAGATCTGAGAGCGGACGGCGACACAAACCCGGCGCAATAGTTTTCTTTTACAGAAAACTAAAACAAAGCGTAAATTCCACTTCGTAAATACCGTGTCATTTCTTGATGTAAAACAAACAAGGTGTGATATTTCAGTCTGAAATATCACACCTTGATTTTTTATTTAAGTCAGTCTTTCATAATCACAAAGTTTGTACACATAAGTGTTATCTAATGGGCCAACTTTTCTAGTCACTTAAAAATGAGAGAGAGAGAGAGAGAGAGAGAGAGAGAGAGAGAGAGAGAGAGAGGAAAATTTGTATGCAAAAGCCTCTCTCTGAGCTCCAGGGTGAAAAATCAAGTCGCAGGTTCATCATGAAGTATGCAATGTGCAAAGAACCAGGCTCACATTCCGGAAAAGAATCCTTAAGCAGGCTGGCTATCACCAGAAATCTGGTACCTAGAATTCTGGGGAATCTTTATGCGTATCGGTTTGATTCTCGCCTATTTGCGCAACCAAACACGCACGTATATAATAAACAAATATATAGTATGTATATATATATGTATATATATATATCTATATATATATATATGTATGTATGTATGTATTTATGTGTGTGTGTGCGTGTGTGTGTGTGTGTTTATAACGCATTTATCCATAGAAATATGTGTTAGGAGAGAGGAAGGCACAGGAGTCAGTGCATGAATCACTTTAATTTGCCTCTTATGCAAACCTGTTCTTATATAAAAAAAATAAAAAAAACAGTTAAGATATTTTGGAGTCCGTCCAAAGAATTCTTTTGTGTATTTCTTTCTTCAAGAAAACTTTCTTAAACGAACCACGCTCCAGGATCAAATTATTCTTCGGAGGGAGAACTGGTTCATTTTCGGTGAAAATAAAACAAATAAACAAACAAGGGGCCTCCGCCTTCGTTATACTGTCTGTAATTTAAACTTTTATTTCAAGGTACTTTTGTGGGCTTTTTTTTTTTTCAGAATAAGCGGAGCTTTTTCATTTGGAAGCTACATCACATCGTTGGGAGTCTCTTATTTTTTAGAAAGTTTGATTTCTTTATAATTTTTAATTAATAAATTTATAGTTAAATGGTAATAAAAATATATTTCTCTCCTACTACCAATTGCGCTATTATTTTTATTATCATTACTTGTTGTTCCCATACGTAAAATTTTACACATTTCTTTTATATTCTGGGAAAAAGGGAAGAGAATGCTTTTCTCGAGACAACGAGAACGCTCTGGGGTCAAATATATGTTATAATAATTCCCACTAAGTTAATCAGTGGTGACTGCATAAAGGACATGGGAAGGGACAGCTGTCATGGCAATATTGATTGCCATTAATCTTAATATAAAAATCATGGAATCACGAATAAAATATATCCTTCGATTACCTTCTAACAATACAAAAGTAATTACGACTCCAAATGGCTGCTGAAATGTCTTACAACAATGAATTAAATGTAACTGAAGCAACACAAAATTAAGCTGGCCTTAGAGCTAAATTAAAAGAAAAGTTTTACTTAAGGAAAAACGTACAGCTATTATAGAGCCCCTCTGTGCTTCATCATCTTTATCTATTAAATAGATTCTATATTTGGAGATCAACGAACCTATTGATATTTATGGTACCTTTTCTCTGAACAATTGTCTTTCGTAATTGTTGCTATATAGATATATTTGAATTCAATTGGAACGTTTTTTTATTTTTTCAGATATGGAAGCAGACTTTCACATATATCTATTTAGAGAGGTAGCATAGTAGATAATCTACATTAAACATTTCATAAGCTATATCGCCTGCAGATATGACATAAACTGAATTTTCATATTTTGTTATAACAATAATAATTACACTGATCATAATTGCAAAACTGAATAAAACGGCAATAAATCACTCTTTGATTTGTTACATCTGGCCTTCCTATATACATTCCATAAACGTGGATATTTATGAAAACGTTAGAACACTCAGTGCTATAACCAGGTCTTTTATGACGAGATCCTCTTAGACTTTCGTCTTCTTGATGGCTGCCGTCCTTATCCACTTCAAAATAAATTAACTCTATGTTGTAGTGATATTGGAGAGATCTTAGACAAGCTACTCAGTTAGCTTGGAGTGGATCCAGATGCAGTCTCCCGTTATTGTCAAAAAGATGTCTGGGATATATTTTCTAGTCAGGTAAAGACTGGGCCTTTTTTCTGCGGACTGTATAAGAGTATGATGCTACTAGCTACCATCCAAGTATTATTATCTAAAGTTGCATGAAGGTTGACCTTTAATTTCTCTTGTAAGTATATTGAGTTTAGACACTATATTTTGGGCTTGAAGTTATATATCTTTATATGTTTTTTTAGCATTCACAACTGGAGAGAGTTTATTTCGAATGTGTATCTATTATTATTATTATTATTATTATTATTATTATTATTATTATTATTATTATTATTATTACATGTTTCGACCAGTCTGTTGGTCATCTTCTGGACTGTTATTATTATTATTATTATTATTATTATTATTATTATTATTATTATTATTATTATTATTATTATTATTGTACTTAGGAAGCAGACCCTCTCTCAAGCATACTTTATTAAAAGTAATGGCTACTTCAGCAGCGTTATACTTGTAGATTATCGTTGGCTGCAGGAGTATCTCGTTCGGGGGCGTTGTCTTCTGTGGAGTTGTCGTGTTCGGTGGCGTCATTGTTGGTGGCAGGTCTTCTCATACTCGTAGGGAGGAGAAATTCTTCCTGCTTCGTATTTAGTGTAGGTTTTACTTGCTAGATGAGAAGCGCCTCCAGCAAGAGTAACCGACGGGCATCAGGGGCCTTCCCGATGATCTTCGTGTTTTGGATGATCACGTCCCGGGAAATGGCCTCTTGATGTTTGGTGCGGTCGTGATTCTTGATAGCCCCCTCTTGGGCGTGGCATGAGAGTCTCTCCGACAGGCGCATGGTAGTCATACCAACGTTGGCGCCGCTGCAACCGCGGACTGGGCATGTATACTGGTACACCACATGCGTCTCCTTCAGGGGGTCTCGTACCTGTGGAGAGGGGTTATTTTTCATAATAAGGTCGCGCGTCCTCCGATTCTGGTAGTAAATGATCAGGTCGATATTTTTGGTGTTGTAGGTCGGGAATATATTTTCACTAAACACGACGCAGGAAGAATTTATCCTCCCTACGAGTATGAGAAGACCTGCCACCAACAATGACACCACCGAGCACGACAACTCCACGGAAGACAACGCCCCCGAACGAGATACTCCTGCAGCCAACGATAATCAAGTTAGCCGTGACGTCCCGCAGCTTAGCGAAACGCCCATCAACGTAACCGCGCTGCTAAGAAGGTCTACGCGGCTGCAGGACTTACAGCATCGCAACCATCAACGCAGGGAAAGTGGCTTGAGACCTGGTTCAAGCCACCAATGAAAACGAAGACCTACCGTCACCAGCCAATAGTCTGGCAACTCCAGACGAAAGCTTGCTTGCTTCAAGAGAGAGAGAGAGAGAGAGAGAGAGAGAGAGAGAGATATCGTTAATGACTTTGATGACTATGGTATCATAGTTTATCAAAAATTCAAATATATACACCAATTTTGGTCATGACCTCCATAGGAGCTATACTAGGCTGTCTAAGTACCACGGAAAAAGCCGCTATTCGGAAAATAGAGAGGAATCTCTACTAGTGTAACTTTGCTGAGGTAGCCATTACTTTTAGTAAAGTATTATTATTATTATTATTATTATTATTATTATTATTATTATTATTATTATTATTATTATTATTATTATTTTCTGGGGAATTTTACTATTAAAGAAATTCGGATACGATTCTTTCTATCACAGATATAACTTTGTAGCATATTCCTATATAGATGTAATGAATTTGCGAATAGTTTTTGAACGGCTCACTTGTTACAGTTCATTTGTTAAAGGTCCACTACAATAGGCAATTCATGCAGCCATAATTGTAATGGTCAGCAATCTTACACGTCAAAATTTTTAACATTTTGTTCTACAATAGATGTTGCTTTTAAAAGGAGACTAGAACTGAGAGCATAATGAATGGTTAAAAAAGAAAAGCATAGGATATAAAATACCATAACATACCATCATAATAAAAGTGAAGAAGAAGAAAAGAAGAAAAGCAGCACTGATAAATTTATTTATTCTGTGTATATATATATAATATAATATATTATATATCTATATATATTATTATATAAATATTATATAATTATATTATATATATATATATTGGGATATATATATATATATATATTATATTAAATATATACATATAAATAATATAAATATATATATATAGATATAAAATTATATATTATATATATAATATATATATTATATATAATACACACACACATATATATATATATATATATATATATATATATATATATATATATATATATTAGAATAAATTAATTTATATATATATATATATGTAAATATATATACTATATATATATATATATATATATATATATATATATATATATATATATATATATATATATATATATATATATATATATATATATATATATATATATATATATATATATATATATATGTATATATAAGATAGCCTTTGCTAAGCCACAAAACCTAAAATAAGATTATTTGTATTAAATAACAGATCTTTTAACGAAAATGAATAATAATAATAATAATCATAATAATAATAACAGTTTTTATTATCAGCTCATGGCCATATACATGGGATATACAAAGAATAGGCAATAGCATACAATTAAAATACATAAGAAACATGATTAAAAGAAGATTAATCGGCAATATCCAGATTTGCTGAAGTAGTATAAAAGATGGTAATCAAAATAATGGTCATAACCGTAATAAAATTGACAATAGTTAAAATAATTGATGTAAAAACTACATTGATTATAATCACAATAATAATGAAAAAAGGGAAAATACCAATAATAACACTAATCGTAGCAATACAATAATAATGAAAGATTCTGCTGATAACATTTTGCAAAAATAGAGATTAAGTCATTTAGGGAACAAACGCCTTGCTTTCCCATCTTCCCCACAATTTAGATCTTTGCCTCACTACTTAAGATGCTTTGCATGAGCGAATTGCTGTTGCTTCGCAGTCAGGTGATCAGACTGGACATTGTTCGCCTTACAATGATTTTTAAATTGTCCAGGTGGTTTTCTGTGAACATCTGTGTGGCGGAGTGGTAGCGGGGTGTGTTTGTGAGGCGTTTCAGAATGTCATTATGAACAACAGTGATACGTCTCATAGTTTCCCTGATGTAGTTAGTGCACATAGTTTACGACGCCTCTGTTAATGTGACCCAAATACGGAAATTCGTGCACGAATTGCAGCCGATTATTTCCGAGGAAAATTTGTGGTTCTGCAATTTGCTTAAACGATCTCGGGAGCAGCGACATGCACTGGGTCTTCGTTTCGTTGTATAGGATATCAAATTCTTCTGCATATTGCCGGCAAGTGTCGATGAGTCGTTGGAAACCTTGCACTGATGGGGAAATCAGAACCATATCGTCGGCGTAACAGAGGTTGTTTATAGTTGTTTTATTGACAGTGCGTCCGATTGGGAGTGAGTTCAGTTTGACATTCAAGGCATCTGTGCACGCATTAAACAGGTATGGAGAGAGAATGCCCCTTTGCCGAAGCCCGTTTCGGGAGCCGAACGTGTACGATAGTACGTTACCCCATTTGACAAAGAATTGCTGTGTGGAGAACCAGCAATATAAAATGCCAATTAAATAAAGGTGTGTGCCTCTTTTATGCAGTTTCACGAAGGGCTTCAGGTAGTTTACTCTGTCAAGTGATGTTCTCACGGGCTGATGATAGGTAATAGTTCAGCAATTCTTTCAGCAATATAGATGCCGGTGTCAGCTGAGTGGTTTGCTTTAAATCCGAACTGGTTGTCAGTGGTGTGTAAAAAGGGGAGAAGTCTCACTAGAAGAACCTACTCAAGTATCTTCGACGCGATCGTTGGGATTACAATCGGCCGGTAATTCCCAGGGTCAGCTGCATCCCATAGCTTGTTTTGGTTAATGGTATCAAGTTAAATAAGAGTATGGAGTCTGGAAGAAATTGGTGAATTATGCAAGCGTTGAATTGGGTAGCTAGCAAACGATAATAATAATTAATGATAATAATATCTAAAAATTATAGTGCTCTGAATTAATGTTGTATCCTCCATCCATTAGACAAAAACTGAAGAAACAAGTAACACTGGCGTCTTGCTTTTCTAAGGAGGTTATCGGCAAAGTAATAATGAAAGAAAAATGAGTAAAAATGTGTTTTCCTCGACAGAGAAAATTCCGTGACTGTGCATTCTTTAGGAGCTTCAAGCTCATTATGGCCTCCATTCAACTTCACAGTGAATGCATATGTCAGCAATTTTGGATGGGTCTCCATGGAAGCGGTTTGGGTGAAGGATGGTGTGCGTGAAATGCGCTC
>NC_087200.1:68613611-68618611 GCF_015104395.2 Macrobrachium nipponense
TGAAATGCGCTCATGAATCTTTTTAAAAGAGAGGGAAATTTACCATCTTGAATTTTCACCATGCACTGGTTCAACAACGACAACGTTGCAAGGAATTTTTGTCATATAAAAACAAATTTGACAAGATTAAGTATTCTTATATGAGGATTTTTTTTCATAATATATCGTTTCAAATTTGAAACATTCCAGCCTTTATTCATTTCGTTCTTTCGTAGAAAAAAAAAACAGCATTTTAGTTTATAAAGTCTTGATTATAGGAATTCATTTGAGTAAAGGTACTTTTAAGCATATATTCTCCTGTAACTTTTTTTTTTAATCGCTGAATTATTGAACTACTATTTCTTCTTTTATCACCCAATCGGCTAATGTGGGTTCTGGTAGAAGAAATTCAGTAATTCCACACAAGATCTATAATTATTATTAGTATTATTGGGAGGAAGAAGACCCTCTATCAAGATATGTTTTATTGATAAGGATAGCTGCGTTTTGCGAATTGATTTTGTATTGAGTTTTTTTCATTTTTTTTATAATCTGCCTTTCTTACACGTCAACATTGGGCAATGCTCATATTTTGGTGGATTTAAACAGCGTTTCTACAGCAAAATATTATTCTAAAAAGAGCAGGTTACTGACACCTGGCATTGTAAATCAATAGAGTTTACAGTGTGTCTTATTTTGAATGTCTTCGTTTTCACCAGCAAATGGATTCTGGGTGTTTCTGCATTTTTGCTGTCACATGTTTCGGCCAGCCGGTTGGTCATCTTCTGGACGGTTGACATTATTGTTATTATTATTATTACTATTATTATTATTATTTTTTTTTTTTTTTTTTTTTTTGCTCTATCACAGTCCTCCAGTTCGATTGGCTGGTATTTATAGTGTGGGGTTCTGGGTTGCATCCTGCCTCCTTAGGAGTCCATCACTTTTCTTACTATGTGCTCCGTTTCTAGGATCACAGTCTTCTGCATGAGTCCTGGAGCTACTTCAGCCTCTAGTTTTTCCAGATTCCTTTTCAGGGATCTTGGGATTGTGCCTAGTGTTTCTATGATTATGGGTACAATTTCCACTGGCATATCCCATATCCTTCTTATTTCTATTTTCAGGTCTTGATACTTATCCATTTTTTCCCTTTCTTTCTCTTTAACTCTGGTGTCCCATGGTATTGCAACATCAATGAGTGATACTTTCTTCTTGATTTTGTCAATCAACGTCATGTCTGATACCATAGTCCCAGAGGATCTTTGCCTGATCGTTTTCTATCACTCCTTCAGGTTGGTGCTCGTACCACTTATTACTGCAAGGTAGCTGGTATTTCTTGCACAAGCTCCAGTGGAGGGCTTTTGCTACTGAATCATACCTCTATTTGTACTAGTTCTGTGCAAGTGCCGGGCATTCGCTTGCTATGTGGTATGGTTTATGGTTTCATCTTTCGTATTACACTTCCTACATATGGAAGAGATGTTATTTCCATCTATCGTTCTTTGAACATATCTGGTTCTTATGGCCTGATCTTGTGCCGCTGTTATCATTCCTTCAGTTTCCTTCTTGAGCTCTCCCCTCAGTAGCCATTGCCACGTGTCATGCTGGCTAGTTCTTTAGTCTGTCTCATGTATTGTCCATGTATTGGTTTGTTGTGCCATTCCTCTGTTCTGCATTTCATAATCCTGTCTTTGTATATTTCTGGGTCTACGTATACTTTTATCAGTCCTTCTTCCCATGCACTCTTGAGCCACTCATCTTCACTAGCTTTCATATATTGCCCCAGTGCTCTGTTCTCGATGTTGAAGCAGGCCTCTATGCTTAGTAGTCCCCTCCATCCTTCCTTTCGTGTTATGTATAGTCTGTCCATATTTGCTCTTGGGTGTAGTGCTTTGTGTATTGTCATATGTTTCCTTGTTTTCTGATCTATGCTGCGAAGTTCTGCCTTCATCCATTCCACTATTCCTGCGCTGTATCCCAGGCACTGATCACGTGTTTATGGCTTTTATCATATTTCCGGCATTGAGTTTTGACTTGAATATCGCCTTGAGTCTCTGCATATATTCTTCCCTGATCGTGTCCTTCATCTCTTGTGTTTTATATCCCCTCCTTCTGTTATTCCCAGGTATTTGTATCCTGTCTCTCCTATGTGTGAAGTTGTTCCCATCTGGTAGCTTTATCCCTTCAGTCCTTGTTACTTAGCCCTTTTGTATGTTAACTAAGGCGCATTTTTCTATTCCAAACTCCATCCTGATGTTCCCAGATACAATCCTTAAAGTCTGGATTAGGGTATCTATTTCCTTGATGCTCTTACCATACAGCTTGATGTAGTCCATGAACTTCAGATGTTTGATTCTGTTGCCTCTTTTCTTGAGTTGGTACCCAGCATCCATCTTCTGCAGTACTTTTGTCATGGGAAGAGTAGTGGGGACACTGAGTCGCCCTGGAAGATCCCTCTCCTGATATTAACCTCTGCTAGTCTTATTCCAGAGCTTGTTAATATTGTATTCCAGTTGCGCACTGTATTTTTGAGGAATCTGATGGTGTTTTCCTCTGCCCCATATATTTTCAGGCATTCTATTAGCCATGTGTGTGGTATCATGTCGAAGACTTTCTTATAGTCTATCCATGCCATGCTTAGGTTGGTTTTTGTTCTCCACCTGTTCTTCATTACCATTTTGTTTATCAGGAGCTGGTCTTTTGTGCCCCTACACTTCCTTCTGCAGCCTTTCTGTTGGTGGGGGATGGTGTTTGTATCCTCTAGGTAGTTGTATAGCCTTTCACTGATGATACCTGTTAGTAGCTTCCACATTATTGGTAGCCAGGTGATAGGCCTGTAGTTACTGGCTATATTTCCCTTATTCTTGTCTTTTTGTACTAAGGATGTTCTTCCTGAGGTCATCCATTTGGGCGCATGGTGATTTGTGATACAATGCTGGAGTTGTTTTGCTATTCGTGGGTGAAGAGCCTTGAAGTTTTTGAGCCAGTATCCATGGACTTCATCGGGACCTGGGGCTTTCCAGTTGGGTATTTTCTTTAGTTGGTGTCTGACTGAGTCTGTCGTGATCTCAGTGAATCTTTGTTTTATTCTTCCTGTTTCATCTTCCTTAACTTCCTGGAGCAATGTTGCATGTTTGTTGTGTGATACCGGATTGCTCCATATGTTTTCCCAGAATCTCTTACTTGGTTCGGCTTCAGGAATTTCTTGGTGGTTGTCTTCCCCTCTTAGTTGGCTGTATAGTCTTTTCTGGTTAGCTCCGGATTATTTGTTCTGTTGGTATTCCTTATTCCTGTTCATGTACCGTTGGATCTTATGTGCTTTGGCCTTAAGCCTCTGTTTTACATTTTCTATTGTGTTGTTTAGTCCCCTCTCCTGTACTTTGTATTTCTCTTTCAGTTCCTCCCATGTTTTCTTGCTCCTTAGCCTTTTTTCTGCCATCTCTTTCAGTTTACTCAAGTCAGATCTCATCATCTTTATTTTCTTTTCCAGGCGCCTTTTCCAAGGCAGTTGCTGTTTTGGTTTCTGTTGGGTTGGTTGTGCTGGTGGTGTTGGTGTTCGTATCTCCATCAGTTCTGCAACTAATCTTGCTCCTGTATATGCCAAGTTATTTGTTTCTGTGATACTGGTGGTGTGCATTATTCCCATTATTTCATTGACCTCACTTGTTTTCTCCCTTAATTTCTTGATGTTGTAGGCTTTCATGGAGGGGATCTTTGTTCTCTCTGTATCTGGTTCCATCCATTGTCTGATCTTTTCTACCCATTCTGCCGTCTCTGTTACTTCGTTGGTGTTTCTTCGTGTGTCGTTGTTTGATACGTCATCATCCTTGTCGCCTTCTGTGCCATCGTCTCTCAGTTCATCTTCTTGTAATTCGTTGCCGTGTGTCATTTCCCTTTCCAGTTCTTCTCTTTCTGTTGGGGAGAGCCAGTCCTTTCTCTTTATGTTCCTTACTTGGTCTGCCAGCCTCTGCTCTGTTTGGGGGGTGTTATTCCTCTCGTTCTAAATGTTGACCAACCTTCTTCTATATCCTCTCTCCACTGGGTTGCTTCTGATGTAGCATCTCCATATTTCCTTATTTTCTTCTCTTGTCCATTTCTTCCTCTGGTTTGCTTCTGTAGCTCCAGTCTCTGGTTGTTGGCTACTGTCGTTCTAGTGGTCAGTTGCTGGGTGACGACCTCCAAGTACCTGACCGTCTTCCCCTTCAATTGGGCTGAGTACCTGGCTGCCGGACGAAGCTCCTCTGTTGCCAGAGGTTCCATTTACGTCGTTGTCGTTTAATCCTTCATTTCTTTCCATCATTGCTGAGTTTTGCCATTTAACCCATAGCTGGACCCTACCTAATCAGGAATAGGTACTCATTTACAGCTTAGTAGACTGGGGAAATTATGGTAAAGATCCTTTCCCAAGGAATCAACGCCGAGGAGAGCAGTCACCCATCCAACGACTGACCAGCCCCAATGTTGCTTAAACAGTCCATTGACGACCTATTATTATTATTATTATTATTATTAATTCAACCAGCCTAGTGGTCAAATTTTGGACAGTTATTATTATTATTAATAGTAGTAGTTTTAGTGATTGTTTTTGTCTTATTAGCCCATGTTTCGACCTGCCCGTTGGTCATCTTCTGGTCGGTTATTGTTATTATTATCTTTATTATTTTTTTTTCTGAGAATATCAAACTGATTCCCATGCCACTGCAAATGGTAGCATGAACTTTGACGTCTGTAATTTACTAGAAATGAACCATCCGAGACCAGAGAAGACCAAAGGCTCCTTAATCTCACTGATTAAGTGGCCATCGGTGTAGTGACCGCATTACTGGCTGACATTCAGTCGGGTTACCCATGCAAATATTGGCTAAACAGACCAATGCTTAAAGAACCTAAGGGCAATCCTAATTGGATTCGTGTGGAGTTCCATTTTACTTTGCGAAGTAATTGACGTTTGCTGATGATGATTGGATTTGAGCATTTCGGTATCTAATTACTTTGACGTGATATTTTCTGTACACTGTCAA